>NC_061117.1:43762126-43870563 GCF_002878395.1 Capsicum annuum
CAAATTTAGATAATTATTAAAAGACTTTACACCATAAGTCTTATCCTCATTTATTAAACATTGTCTACATCATGAGAATGGGTTGGGTATTTGACAATGTTTAACCTATTAGACACAACTTTGTCTGATCTCCTTGAACCTAGCTCTTGGGATCTCTAGTCTGCTAGGTAGAGTTACCGCTATGCTGACTTGTCCTAGGCCTTAAACCCATTCCCTTGGATGTTCTCTCAACTCCTTCTCTAGATAGGCCTTTTGTAAATGGGTCTGACACATTATCCTTTGACTTCACATAGTCAATAGTGATAATTTTACTAGAGAGAAGTTTTCGAACAGTAGTATGTCTCCGTCTTATGTGACAAGATTTACCGTTGTACATTATGCTCCCTGCCCTACCTATTGTCGCTTGGCTATCATAGTGTATACATACTGGTACCACTGGTTTGGGCTAGTAAGGAATATCTTCCAAGAAATTTTGGAGCCATTCTACTTCTTTATCGGCTTTATCCAAAGCGATAAATTTAGATTCTGTTATAGAGCGAGCAATGCAAGTCTGTTTGGATGATTTCCAAGAGACCACTCCTCTACAGATAGTAAATATATATCTAACCATGGATTTTAATTTATTCAATCCGGTGATCCAATTTGCATCACTATATCCTTCAAGTACCACGGGATATTTATTATAATGCAAAGCACAGTCTTAACTGTATTTAAGATACCACAAAACTTTTTTCATTGCCATCAAATGAGTTTTGTTGGGATTACTCGTGTACCGACTCAACTTACTAATAGTGCATGCTATGTTCGGTCGTATATAGTTTATTATATACATTAAACATCTCAATACTCTTCCGTACTCCAACTGTGAGTCACTTTTACCCTCATTCTTTTTAAGTGCGAAGCTCATGTCCAATGAAGTCTTGGCAATACCAAATTTCAAATACTTGAATTTGTCAAGTACCTTTTCTATGTAATGAGACTGTAACAATGCCAACCCTTGTGGAGTTCTATGGATTCTTATTCCTAAGATCACATCCGCAACTCCAAGGTATTTCATATCGAATTTGCTCTCGAGCATTCATTTCGTTGTATTTATGTCCAATATATCTCTACTGATGATTAACATATCATTCACATATAAACACACAATGACTTGGTGATTTGGAGTGTCTTTAATAAAAACACATTTATCACATTCATTAATTTTGAATCCGTTTGCCAATATGATTTGGTCAAACTTTGCATGTCATTGCTTAGATATTTGTTTTAGTCCATAAAGTGACTTAACAAGTTTACTCACCTTATTTTCTTTTCGTGGAACCACAAAACCCTCAGGTTGTTCCATGAAAATTTCTTTCTCTAATTCTCCATTTAGGAATGCGGTTTTCACTTCTATTTGATGGATTTCAAGATCATATACAGCCGCCAAGGCTATTAACATCCAAATTAACGTTATCCTCATTACTGGTGAGTATGTATCAAAGTAATTAAATCTTTCCTTTTATTTGAAGCCTTTTACTACAAGTCTTGTCTTGTATTTGTCAATAGTACCATCCGCTTTTATTTTTCTTTTGAAGATCCATTAAGATCCTAAGGGTTTATTTCTTGGAGGAAGATCAACCAACTCCCACGTATGGTTGTTTAAGATTGAATCAATCTCACTATCAACTGCCTCTTTCTCAAAGGATGGGTTCGAAGACGCTATCGCTTTCTTAAATATTTGAGGCTCATTTTCTAAGAGAAACGTTACAAAATCCAATCCTAATGAAGTTGACGTTCTTTGACGTGTACTACATCTTGGATTCTCATCATTATGTACATTCTTACTTGATTCATCTTGAGGTCATTTAGACCCTCCACTAGACTATTCATGTCTAGTTTTATACGGGTAAATGCTTTTAAAGAATTCAGCATTATCTGATTCAATTATTGTACTTTTATTAATATCCGGATGTTCGGATATATGAACTAAAAACCGATATGCTTTACTACTTTTATCATATCCTATGAACATGCAGTCCATCGTCTTAGGTCCTATCTTAACTCTTTTAGGAACTTGGACCTTTACTAAACACCCCCACACTTTAAAATATTTTAAGTTGGGTTTCCTTCCTTTCCATTTATCATAAGGAATTGATTGTGTCTTACTATGGGAAACTCTATTAAGTATTTGGTTGGCTGTAAGGATAGCCTCACCCCACAAGTTTTGCGATAAATCTGAACTTATAAGTAAGGCATTCATCATTTTCTTCAAAGTTTGGTTTTTTCTTTCCGTAATTCCATTAGATTGAGGTGAATACGGAGTCGTAATTTGATGGATAATTCTATTATTCACACATATTTCAGAAAGGAGATTCATATTCTCCGCCCCTATCACTTCTTATAATTTTGATCTTTTTCTCTAACTAATTTTCAACTTCAATTTTGTATTGCCTAAATGCATCTATTGCTTCATCCTTACTATTTAGCAAGTAGACATAATAATATCTAGTGCAATCATCAATAAAAGTTATGAAATACTTTTTCTCACCACGTGATGGTGTTGACTTCATATTACAAATGTCAGTGTGGATTAAGTCTACGGGATTGGAATTCCTTTCAATGGACTTATACAGATGCTTAGCATACTTTGATTCCTCACAAGTTTGACGCTTTGATTTATTGCACTCAAAGTTTGGCAAAACTTTTAAATTAATCAGTTTTCATAATGTTTTGTAATTAACAGGCCTAGTTGTTCATGCCACAAATTAGGAGACTCAAGCAAGTAAGAAGAATTTGAACTTTTATTGATTTCAACATCCATTGCATTCATTTTGAATGGGCCCTTATTGAGGTAGCCTTTTCCGACATACACTTCTCCTTTACTAAGTACAATTTTTTCGAAAACAAATACACTTTTGAATCTGTTCTTTTCTAGAAGTGAAACTGAAATCAAGTTCTGCCGTAACTCCAGAACATACAAGACATTGTTAAGTGTCAACACTTTGCCGAAAGTCATCTTTAAGCATACTTTTCCTCTTTCTTCTACTTTTGCAGTAGCGGAGTTTGTCATGTAGATCTTTTCTTCTACTTGAGCTGGAGCGAACGTCGAAAATAACTCTTTGTTAGCACAAACATGGCGGGTGGCACCAGAATTCATCCACCACTCGTGTGGATTTCCCACCAAGTTGCATTCGGCAAGCATAACACACAAATCATCCATCTCTTTCTTAGACTCAGCCAGATTTGGTTGGTCCTTCTTCTTTCCTTTCTTTGGGGCACGATAATTCATAGACTTGTGGCCAATCTTGCCACAGTTGAAGAACTTTTTCTTGAATTTCTTCTTGATTTGATTGCTTTCATTTCCATCTTTCTTTCGCTTTTTGGAGTTGTTTTGGTCATCTTCTACAATGTTCGCTCCACTCATTGTAGAGTTGCCTCTTGACCTTCTTTCCACAACCTTATTATCTTCTTCAATGCGTAGTCGTACAATCAGATCTTCGACTGACATCTCCTTGTGTTTGTGTTTCAAGTAGTTCTTAAAGTCTTTTCACATTGGTGCTAGCTTCTCTATTATTGCTTCTACTTGAAATGCTTCATTCACAATCAAATATACAATAAAGTTCATATGAATACTAAGAACATGTTTAAATTATTCAACCAAGATATATGTCAAAATCATACCTTCCGCTAGGAGATCATGGATGATCACTTGCAGTTCCTGCACTTGGAAAACAACAGACTTATTGTCTACTATTTATACTCCAGGAATCTTGCAACAAAGAACTTTTTAGTTCTTGCATCCTCCGTCTTGTACTTCTGTTCTAGCGCTCCCCATAACTCTTTCGATGTCTTTGTTCCACTGTACATATTGTAAAGGTAATCTTGGAGAGCACTCAAGATATTCCTGCAAAGGAAATCTGACTGTTTCCAAGCCTCCACAATCACGAAGCGTTCTTTTTCAGAGGTTTTCTCGGGAACCTATGGAGTTTCCTCAACCGTGAACCTTTGAAGACAGAGAGTGGTGAGGTAGAAAAATATTTTCTACTGCTATCTCTTAAAGTTAATACCCGCGAACTTTTTGGATTTCTCCGCTGGTGCCATCATTGGCGGAGCATTCATGTGACTTTTTGTGGCAATACTAGTTGCCCCCACAGTCGTTGCAGCGTCTTACACTTGACTATCGTTAGTCATTTTCCTGTCACAACAAGACACCTTTAGTATATCGAAATACTTATTACAAAGTTGCAGCAACTTTAAACACTTCTTGTTTCTAGTTTAACGACGAAGTTTTTATGACTTCCAATCGTCAACCGAGTGATCTTTAACTTGTGATGAAGATTTTATGTCTTCAACTCACTAGTTTAGTTCAAACGGAGTAGATAGCTTAAAGCTTTAATCTCCAAAAACAATCTATACAGATTCCAAAATGGATTATTCCTTAAGATTGTTAGATTCAACATTTTCAGGTACAAGAATCTGTATATACATCCAACAATAACTTCAACACAAGTTCAAGTCTAAGATTAGAACACTTATGAAGTTCCTTAACACCTTCAACACAAGATTATAAGTAATCTATCCAAGAAGTATGTTAACTTTCAAAAATGAGATGAAACAAAATTTTAAAGTCAAGTCCCCCGACTTCACGAAGTGTCCTTAAGGAATAATTTCCCTCACTGTACCGGAGGTTATGGAATCTTCCTCCCAGGATAAAATGTCCAAACAAACCAACTGTAGCGGTACCTCAAACAATTGGAATCTCTTCAACTCACTCAACGGTTTGATTGATCACATAGAATATTTTTGAAAATAAGAAGAGTTTGTATTTCAGAAAATTTTCATTCCAAAACCTATGGATGAAAGCAGGTTTTTATAGCCATCAGGTACCTCTTTTGAAAGGTGGCAATGGTTGCCTTAAAAGATGTAACCTTTCTGTTTAATCATGTTTGTTCGTCCAAAGAATGCGTCTTTTCCTAACAGGCATACCATTTCATGAATCAGTGTGGGTTGCATCCCTTCCGAAGCATGCATGCATATAAATGGAGGATCAAAACACAGAAATTTATTGCGTTTTTCCCTTTGGTATTTTCAGATTAGATTTCCGTCAAATAAACTTTGTCCAGAAAGATAGATCTCATTGATCAATCATTTGCCAAATTCAGATCCTCCGAAGCCAAAGCCGAGCGAGCGACAATGGCACAAGGCACCACCTTCTTCTTGTCTCACTATCCTTGTAGAGTAAGTGTTTCTTATTATAAACACTTCAAAGTTTCCTTCTCCCATCAATGTGGGAAAATTAGTGAATTTTCTCTTAAAAGAGTACACTTTCCATTTTAGTGTTTCTCTTTCTCTCCACTTTTTTCCCTACATATTGAGCCCAACAGATGACATTCCCACTGAAGCAGTAAATAAGAAATTCTTTTAAAATGTCGTAACTCTACAGATTGTAGCATGTGATAAGCAAATTCGGTCTGTATGCGTAAATCATTAATCTGTTTGTTGACTAAACTCTGGGAAGTAGGAACAAGTGAAATGATGCTACAAAGGGCAGCCCATATATAACAATGCGTAAGAAAATTAAGTTACCTGGAATCCTTTAGACTTGGCACCCAGAAATTTAGAACAGTTTGCAGCTCCACACAGACAACGAACAGTTGCACCACCGTACCACTCAAAATAATAGTTAATTGTCAGTTCCATTCCAACAGATATATCTTGCTCTGCAAATATTCCTACCCTTGATTCCCCTAACACTGTCCATTTCCTTGTTTCACAATTTGGTCGGCTGGGAAATTCAGGAACAAATAGTATCAATACTAGTAATCAACACCAAGCAATCAACACACTGCCTGACAACCAGCCTTTCAGCACTTACCATGAATGATTTATGAATCTTGCAAGATTTCCCTTCCGGGTGGCATCAATGAAATAATTAGAATTCAGAGAAATTATGTATGTATCCTTGAGATCTGCACAAATCATATGAAATTATAGTAGTGTTTTGTAGACGCATTGACAACTATCTCATATGTTGTTAACTTACCATGAGCTTCATAAATGTGGGACCTTTTCTTTGCTTCTTCAGATAATATCACTTCTCCACAGTATTCAATGATGAACTGTCCAGCCTAATAATGTAAAGAGAGGACCAATTGGTTGATTTGTTCACGTGATCATAAAAAAAGAAAAATCTTTTTGTATATGCCGGAACTGTCTATATAGATTAATTGTTTCAGCAGAATTACCTTTATATTCTCACCAGCTAAAAGACCCCAACCACACCCTTCTGTCCTGAACAACTTTGTTTTTGCATATTCACATTTCTGGAATATCTGTGTACAGCAAGCAAAACAGTTCAAAACAATATACTTAAAACTATCTAAATAACACTCACTTTGTCTTTCAAATGCGACACTGAATAGAATCCCCCATTAGTTATGGAAGCAGTCAACCACATATATGATATAATGAACTAAAAAACTCCTCACAATAGATGAAAGGATAATTAAAGTAAAGAAAGATTCTCCACACAGAAAGAACTGAACAATAAGCAGCAAATATTTTTAAGTACATTTTTTGTTTACAAGAGAATAACTAGGAGCAATTATGACATTCAGCAACTGCTCGGAGAAAAACTAATTCAATCAAACAGAGATTCCCAGCTCCTCAGGGTATTTGATATATAAACCACTAATTCTGACGCAACATTTGATCACACAAACATGAAACAGGAAACCTGTAGTACAAATATAGAGATCAATAGTTGCATTGTATCACAAAATAGAGTAAATCTCATCCATGTCACTTAACTTTGTGTCTATTAAGTAAAATTCACTTTTCTTTCATTCATTACACAAAAGTCAATTAATTTTGTCCCAACCATCACAAAAGTCTCTATGAACGAATTTTACAATAATCCCACCAGAAAAATGGTGTGGCAACCATAATTATTTCTTAATTTTAATTTAAGTGAATATATTACTCATATCTTGACCCTTTTGATATGTGCACAACCCAATTTTCCTTATGAGTTATTAAATGAAAGAATACTATTTCTTAATAGATTAGACTATCTAAAGAAGACTATTTTCATAAAAAAAAATTTGGTTGATATTTTTATGAAGAATTTCATAATATTGCATTCATCTGCCAAAAAAGTGTATCGAAAAGAGTGATAAACAAGATAAATTCTTCAAAACACATAAAATAAAAGTACATGTATGATATTACTTTTTTAAAAAAATCATTTTACTTCTTTAAAGATAAATAAACATGTTAACGATAGTTTTAAAATAAAATCTTTTTAATTGTGTCATTGAATAAGTATTGTCAAAATTTATACAAATAATGTTATTGACAATTGTGTTAGTAAAAGTTATAAAATATAAGTATTTTAATAGATAAAGAAATTATAGGATATTTAATTTTTTATATTTATCAATTGAATTAATTAAACAATATGTAATTTATCAAAAACTAAATATTAGAATAAAACTTTTAAAAAAATTAATTGATTAATCAAACAATTAAAAATATAAAGACAAACTCAACAAATAGAGTAGTTTATCATATTATTATGATATACCGAATGCAAAGGTCAAAGTGGCAAGAAAAAAATGTATGAAAAAATTAATTTTATCAATTACATGACACAATTTTAGAGGGTGAAAAGTAATTTTATCAATTACAGGCAATAATTTTAGAGCAAAAAATAATTTATCAACAAATGTCTCAACTTTAGAGCATTTTAAGAATATATATGTATAATTTTATTTCATAAAAATATCAATCAAATTTTTTTAATGAAAATAATCTTCATTAAGTAACCTAATCTATTGAGAAATTGATAATTTTCCGTTATATAATCTATAAGAAAAATTGAGTTGAGCACATATAAAAAGGATCAAATTATGGTAATATATTATATTATCTTAAATTAAAATTAAAAATTAATTAAGGTCATCACATCATTTTTTCATTGACTTTTGTATAATAAACAAAAAGTTAAAGCGATCATGAATAGAATTTACTTTATAAAATACCAACCATGCTCAAATGCTACACCTTCCCAGAAAACCTCAGCCAAATATTTTAAACAAATGTCACCATTCATAGTTAAATAGAGCACATTACCTCTCTAGGGTATCACATAAGCAGCATGAATATTTTATGCAGCTCGTCTTCCTCATACCACATAAATCTCCAGAAAGAGCAACATATGATCTGAGGAGGAGCTAGCTAAGTAATAGGGGTAGGACAAACCTCCTTCAACAAAAAATTATACTATTAATATACGATTAAAATAATTTATGTATATATATATATTATAGATGTTGAACTCCTTTGGTGAGATATTCTTCGGATTTTGAACCCCTCGGCAGAAATTTTGGTTTCGCCTTTAAATATAATGCTTTTAAGTTTGAGAAAAGACATAAAGTCATCCCTTAACTTGTTCGATTTTTTTAAAAAGACACTTAAATTATACGGGCGACCTATTATCCCCTAAATAATTTTAAATTTTAAAATAGTATAAATAGGACATTTTTCATTCAATCCTAGTTGCAGAAAATAAAGAATAGCCACGCACCATAAACATCTTACACGTGATAAATTTATTTAATTTTATATTTTATTTATATTTTTTGTACTTTACTACTTTTTCTTAAAATGGTCAAAAGTTCCCCCAATCTTTACCCCAAATCTCAACTACACGCTTATACTTTGCTGAGTTCCTATGACCCCCTGAATTATTTTAAAATGGAATTATTACCCCTAAACTATTTTAAAGTGGAATTATTACCCCCTCAAAAACTGACAATCAGTCATTTTGACATGTGGTATGATGTACGCGCGGCCACATCATGCCACGTCATTGCCACATCATTTTTTCTTTTTTTACTCTAAAAATATTAATTATTTAACATTATTATTTTCCTTTTTCTTCCCCTTTCCCATTTTGCTCCATTTTCTTCTTCAACTCAATTTCATCTTCTTGGGTCAAAAAAGAAATTATTGGGGAAAGAAATAGCGAATTAATAAGTGTGTAATGGCGGATAAATGCTCCTCAAAGCTTTTCATCCCTTTTTGCTCAAGATCGCCATTAATGGTGAATTCTTCCCCATTGTGGAAATTCAAAGCTTTGAACTCGTTATTAATGACGGATCTTGAGCAAAAATAGAAAAAATTGGAGAAATGGGTTGAAAATTATACGTGGGTTATGTTGAAAATTATACATAGCATTGTGAAAATTCAAAGCTTTAAACTTGTCATTAATGACGATCTTAAGCAAAAAGAGAGGAAATCAAAATTCTTGAATTTTTACAAATTTTTTGAATTGGAGTTCCTCATATTCCTCATTCAATAATTCATTAATCGGAGAAATCTTATTGTTTTCTTAGTTCAAGTGTTTCTTGATTTTGATAATAATATTTTTCAAATTATCAAAAAATATCATTAATGAGAATTTGGAGTGAATTTTTGTTTTGAAAAAAAAGAAGAAGAAGAAGACATGATGTGGCAATTATAATTCATTAAGAAAAATAATAATTAAAATATTTATTATATTATTAAAAATAAGGATGAGGAAATCAAAAAATAAAGAATTTCAAGTGAAATGGACTCAGCTGACGTGTTTATGGGCGGTGTAATTACGTCCGTTGATACGTCAGCAACTGAGAGGATAATAAATTCGGTAAAAATAAGTTTAGGGATAATAAATCACGAGTGGGTAATTGAAATTTCGACTAAAATTTAGGGGTAATAGACCATTTTCTTTTTTTCTTTTCATTTTTTAACTTCTTTATTTTTCTTCAGCCAATTTCATTCAATGATCAAGAAAATTGAATTGAAATGAATCAAAGTTTCTTTTATTCCCAAATTTCTAGCAGCAAAACTGAAACAAAAATTAACAGCCACAACTTTCTCCTCAGAACTTTTCATTTTCAAGCAAATCTCAAATCAACAACTCCAATTTTTTGACTTTACAATAAGTACAATTTCTCCAACACACATTCAATTCTTTACTTTTTTTCTTTTTCCTTATTTTGGAGAAGGTGATTAATGAAACTGTGTTGGCAATGGTTGATTTTCTTTCTCCAAAGACATGTTAATGGAACTGTGTTGGCAGGGTACCCTGACAATGGAAGAGGATTGTAGATGCTTTTAGAATTTGTTAGCAGTTTACTTTGACGGAATTTGGAATGACTTTGTCGGAATTTCGGTTGTTAAATTTGAAGTTGAATTTATTGGGATTTTGGAGTAATCTATTGATTGGTTGAGTGGGAATTAAATCGAAGCGAACTGAAACTGGAAAAGAATGTGGGGATATGGTGTATGGACGGGAGTATAATTGCTGGTTCGTTTTATTACCGGAATACTACTGTGAGAAGTTAATTGGAGAATGTTTTTGTTTTATCAACGGAGCATTAAAATTTATTTTGGAGAAGGTGATTAGTATGATTTGGTTATTGTTACTGTGGTGTGATTTTGACGGTGGAAAAGAATTTTGAAAATCAAAATTGCCTTAATAATGAGATCAAAATTTCATTAAAATAAAACTTTATAGTTCGATATATAACAACTATAAAAAAATAAAAATTAAAAGTTAAAATAGACACAATAATCAAATATCAAGAAATAGATATTTTAAGGTTGATTTTATTGATAAAAGTTTGTGAAGATAGATAATTTTTTTCTTAAAATAAGCCAAAGGCTATATCAATGAAGGAAAAAGAAATTTTATGTATTCAGGTGTTAACTGTGCGTGTCATATAGTTAAAATTTTGATTAAAATGGTCCATTTATTATGATATATGAAATTTTTATAGGATTATAAATCACTTCTACAATTTATGTGACTTTTTAGAAAAGTCAAACAAATTGAGTTGAGGGATAATTTTTTGTCTATTCTCTTTAAGTTTTAACAGACGCAAGATGTTTTTAATCAAAGGTATGAAGAGAGAGAAAACGAAAGAGAAAAATGTTCACTTGTTGGCGGTTTACAGCATACAATAGCATTCTTTTATAGGAGTATAGTCTACATAAAATAAGGAATATTTAACTAGTCACACGGATGCCTAATCATAGACGTAAAGCACAACCATTTAGACTATTCCTTTTTTTTTTAATAATTGTAATATTTGGGTCAATTTATACGCACTTTAACTAAGCTGATAGAAGTAGCAGATATGCTTTGAAATTAGTCGAGGTAAATGTAAGTTAGCCTAGTTACTGCAGTTATTGAAAAAACAAAAGAAAATTGTAATCAGAGTTTTACTTTGGAATGAAGAGTCACATGACTCTCAATAGCAAAAGGCAGGATTAGTAGACTGATAAAGATGAGTTTCATGAATGTTCATAGTAATGAGTTTTGACAGGTTCTTGGTTGAATAGTTTCGGGACTGCATAAAAGTTTTTCTCCCATTTTGCATCTTTTTTCTTTCGGAAAAAGTATAAATATACCCTCGAATTTTGATAAATAGTATATATATACCCTTCATCATACTTTGAGTACAAATAAATGCCTACCATTAATAATTTGGTACATATATACTCCTCTTATTAACGGAGTGCCACATATTGCAATCTTAGCTATTTACCTACTTTTTATTTATTTTATTTCTAAATAATTAATTCATCCTAATTTAAAACCTGTTACGGACCCATTACTCCAACCCGATCCAATCTGAATTGAATCCTATAGCATCTCCCTCTTTCTCTCTCACTCACCCACCCCCCGCCCACCCTCAAATCCCACCCCACCCCATACTCGCCGGTATTCGTTTCTTTTATAACAGCACCATGCAACTTTCTTCATCGGCCACCACCGTAATCTCATTACGCTTTTCTAACTATCATACGATAAGATATTATTCGGATGAGCATTATAGGTTCTTACCTGACAAGATATCAAAAATTTGGGTTTTGCCAGTTTCTTTGTTTCTGCATACATTGCTATTGTTGCAACTTGCAATTTTTTTTGAATGCTTCAGTTGCTTGTTGGTGGGCATGAATGAGTTTTCGCTGGCATCTTCTTTTGTGCTGCTTCGGCAGTTCCTTTTCTCCAAGTACATGTGTGGAAAATGCAAATGCTATTGTAGGTGCAGACCAACAAAAGTGCATATTTTTGCTTAATCAAATTACTAGCTAACAAAGTGGTTTAGAATTGACAAAGGGCCAGAAGAACCTGCGTCTAAACAGAGCACTTAGTTGCAATGGGTGCAAAGTGGATCAAATGAAAGAGTTAACCGGCAAGCCAACTTGCAACGAGCCTACAAGGCTTAACTGGTCCTTTGAAAGTGACTCGCGCGTATGCTTTCTAGTACTCCAAAGGAGATCCGTCAAACTTAAAATTTTAGAATTAGAAGCTGATTACTTTCACAAAACCTTATAACTGTTAGGGTTTTTGTTCTGATTTTCTTATTAAATTTAAGTTTTATTTTTTTTAGAAGGAAAATAAAAGTAATATCATAATTACTTTTATTTTTCTGAAAGAAGAATATAAAATTTTTTCATATTTGGCAAACCTCTTTCTTGAAGAATAATTTTGAACCTTTATAAATAAAAAATCTCTCTTCTCCTACAATAAACTCCACAATGTAGTCATTGAAGAGTTTTTGTTTAAGGGGAGATTTATTAATGTTTTTTAATATTAGGTTTTATAATATGTAGGCCAATTGGTCAAAACATATAATAATTTAATGCTTTTAAGTATTGTGTTCTTTGTCGTCTGATTTTTCATCTCATGTTTTGCAAACTTTTAGCTTTCGCATGACGCCCTCTCGATTTCGAACCCAACAATAACCCCAACAAAAAAAAAATTACAAAAGTAATTCCTAGTTGAAATTCTGGGTTTGGAAATTAACTACTGTGTGGAGAATTACATACAACAGGACATAGCAAAAACTGCTCCAAGTAGCTTGTTCTGCCAACATCGAAGTTGGCATCCTTACCTGGAAGTGTCCATTGGGTGTGGGTGTGGGGTGGCGTGGGGTGAGTGAGAGTGAAGAGGAAGATGTTATTGGGTGTTCAATTCGGATCGGGGCAGGTTGGGATTATGAATCGGGTAGTGGATTTTAAATTAAAGTGAATTAATTATTTAGGGATAAAATAAATAAAAATGAATAAATGACTAGGATCATGACACGTGGCACTCCGTTAATGAGAAGGGTATATATGTACCAAATCATTAACGGCAGCGGTATATTTGTACCCAAAATATAACGAAGGGTATATACATATCATTTATCAAAGTTTAGGATATATTTGTACCTTTTCCGTTTTCCTTTTTACCTCCCAATTTGATTGTTTTATTATTTTTCTGATAGTTTCCTTTATGAATAATTTCGGGACTGCATAAAAGTTACTGGAGTTGTGACTCGATCCCATATCATGGATTGAAGGAAAGAACTTGAGTGTGCCTACATAACCAGTTTTACCTTTTCGGCTTCTATGCAAATGTGTTTTTAGTCCTAAAGAGGCGTTCTTATAAAATTTATACACCGATCAAAACTAATAAGGTGTAAATATCACTCAGGAGCTGATGAATTCACATTACCAACAATGAGAAGCTATAAAATAACACTAGCTAATGGCATGCCATTGATTTATCATAAAGGTTATAAAATACCACTACTTTCACTCTTTCTCCACGCATAATTGTTAAACAAATTTGGTGCACTACCCTTAAAATTTGTTGTAATTTTAGATATCAATAAGACTGCTGTAAAAGTATATTAATAAAGAGAAACAACAGAGAAATGTTCAACTAATCAAGTGAATCATCTAATTTACCTGATTTCTGCAAGTCTCCCCACACTTACAGTAACCCGGTGTACATTCAATGTTGGTCAGTGAATTCAAGCATCTTTCTCCACACGCACTTTCAGGATCACTGGCATCATACTTGCATTCACAAATAGCAATATCATCTTCTTTTAGTTTCTTACGTCTGTAAGACATTAGAATATTCCAATTAAAATTGACTAACTAAAACCAGGATCAGTGATATTTGAAAATCACCTTTGACTTCTCAGTTTTATTTGTAAGTTTCTTCTTAAAAGTGAACAATAGCATAACGAACCTCATTTGCATAGCTAGAAGATCCAGACCTTAGATTCCCAAACAAATTGTTTGGACAATGATGTAGCAATAGTTCAGAAGTCTAAGTAGCAAGTGTACGAAAAGGAACCTCAAAAGTCTAGTTATCAGGAGAAAGAATGCAGTTTACTGACAGGGAGATCATCATTAAATGAAACAAGGGAAGGATTTGAGCTCACTTTCTCCTAAAAAATTCATTTCGAGTAATATGAATAAATGATGCTACTCCTTCTGGCAGTCGGACCTTCAAAAAAGAAAAAGTTCACAATTCACCTCATAACTTGATGTAAATAAAATGGCATGCTGTAATGCAAAATCACTTGTATATAAGCAAAGGTGCAGCATGTACTGTACTGGTTTCATAAACATCATTATACATTATTATCCTAGCAAATACACAACTGATGATAAGCAAATCAAATATCACACAACTAATTAATTACATAAACTATGTCACCGCTGTGTGCATTCATGATTTGATGGAAGAGAAGATGAAGTAACTCGATAATAAGGCACCATTGAAGGCAGAAACCATAACATCAACCAGACAAACCACAAGGATATTCAATTAGCCAATTTTTTTGGATAAATAAAATTGATAAATAAAAACATGAGCACTAAGACAGAGCTGGAACTGTAGAACGCTTATGACTATAGATCTTTCCAGCTGCAAGAAGTCAATATAGTCAAAATGAGTGTCAAAGTGTTTTGCAATTATCATCTACATTTTTCGATAAGCTCACTTCTGCTGAGAGCAAACTGATTTTGTAAAGGAACTACAGTTTCCAGCTAGTTAGTTACGAAGGGCTAGAACAAAGTAGAGTAATCTAGACATGTACTGACTCAATATCACCTGTGTAAATGGTCTATATAATGTAAATACTGATAAAAGTTATATAAGTACTCACCAGAACACCATAATATCTTCAAGAATTTTTTCTAAATTTCTTAAACTTATGTATTGAAAAGTTCATTATCAAGACGATGCCTTAAAACCTTTGATAGGTGTAACGATCTAAAAATTTGATGAAATATGTGAAATTTGTGATTTTGTGTGACTTGACTATTTTACCTCTCTCCATAGTTGCATTATGATATTTCTAGGGTGTGGGAGTGGTTGACATGATTTTCGATGCATTTTTGTATCATTTAAGCAATATTGTGGTTTTTATGGCTTCGAGAGCCTTATTTTGGATTTATATGGATATCTTTTGATCTGTGTGACGGATGACCAAACGGACTGCGCCAGAAGTTCTGGAATATCGATTTTAGGCTAGGTAGACCTTTGGTTCGGGTCCCCGTACATCCGAGCTCATTTCGACCTATTAGTCGGAAAGTTGGAAAATTGAAAATATGGGTGTGGGACCCACATTTGATTGAAACGACCTCGGATGAAAAATCCGACTTCGCCAGCAAATCTGAGATATAGAATTTAGGGTGTTAGCATGTTTGGTATGATTTCATGGCTTTTAAATCCCATTTCGACCCTCGATTTAGTAAATTGTAATTTCGGGTTTCGAGGGTCAATTTTGTGAAAAAAATATTTTTTTGAGAATCTAATGCTGCCATCGCGTCCAGAACATCGAATTTAATATGGTTGCATAGTTCGTTTGCATAAATCGGACTGCAAATGAATCTCGAGCACCCCGTCGAAGTACATTTCGATTTAAGGGGAAAAATCTGCACTAAATGTTGCAGATTTTTCTGCAATAAATACAGTTTTTTTCACCCATTTTGGCTCATTTTGCTCATTTTTCATTTTGTCTCTTGAGAGTTAAACCTAATATAGTGTGGGAGCTTAAAAGTAGAGTTTGTGGAAGCTTGAAAAGCTAGATTAACACTTTTTTCTTGATTTTATTACGGATTAAAGGTAAGAATTCACCCCTTTTCTTAATAGTTTTTTGATAAATTTCTCAAAAATCTTAGAGCATGATTTTAAACTCAAATTTCACCCCTTTCATTTGAATAATATTTTTATCTTATAATTACTAGTTTTTCATCAATTTAATCTTCAAAACAACTACGATTCTTGATTTTAACCCGGATTTCAAAAATTTTACCCAGTAAAGCTCAAAAATGATTTTTCTTCGATTTGGACCCTGTTTTTTTACTCGATTTAACTTAGATTTTCAGCTATAGATTCTTATTTGAAGTAAAATTTTGATTTTGCCCTTTTTTTTCGGAAACCCATTTTGGGGGCCTATTTTGATCCCGAACTAAAAGTAGTCAATATGAGTGTCGTTGGTTTTGTCTTGATGCGTAGATTTCATATTTGATATTTGTAATAGAGTTCGAGATTGTTCATGAAAAGTAAGTTCGCGGGTTCAAGTATAGGGGATCGATCTCGGCTTTCGAGGTAGGTTATGGCTTAACTCTTCAGACTGGGTTGGGCAGTAAATGATGGTATAAATTGCATATTAAGGGTGAGAACAAATCATGAAAAATGATTATCTATGTGTTGTGCCCGTGTGGGGGCCTATATGTGATGTAATTATTGAAATTGAGATATTATGTGATATGTTTAACCATGTGGGGTCTTATGTGATATTGATAGCCTTGAATACATGTGAATAATTGTATTGTGTTGTTTAATGTGGTACTATTGGTGTATTATGATTACATTCATACTTTATTGGCATATAAGACATGTGAAAATTAATGGATGAAACAAAAATAATAAGTGAATATTGACTCATGCGGTTGTGGGAATGTATCATTGTGGTTGGTTGTGGAAATATATCATGTGATTGGTTGTGGAAATACTCATTTTGATTGGTTGTGAGCATTATATCTTCAAATCATACTCATTCATGAAACATTGGTACCACCGCGGCAACATCTGAGAAACACTAGCAACACCTTTTTAAAAAAGTATTGTAACACCTTATAAAACCCTTTTCGAGAGATATGCCAGAAAGGAGATATGAGATAAGTGAATTGTAAACGAGTTGACGAACCCCCCATGGGTCTTATGTAAGGAAGCTTTAGCTCTGTAGGTGTATACGAGGATTGTGCGACGATCCCAGAGGCTGTGCGATGACCTCGTGCATCATCATCATCATCATATATATTGCACTTACTTTATTATGTTTATGTTATGTTTATTTGCCTTATTGACTTGTCATCTATGTATTTGTCTTACCTTCCTTTACTTGTATTTGATGATCTTGTATCTACATGTTCTCTCTTGTTCTATTTATATGTGACATAATGTATATTTGTATTCTATATGTTGGTGTGTTGTTGTAATATATGTTTTAGAACTGTTAATGCAAGCAGTGTGGGCTACCGTTGTGGGATATTTTCTGATTGCAGGCGACGTGCCCTTAGTGTATATTTTGTGTGCTTTATTTACTACTTTGCTTGGTCGGACTATGATACCTACTGAGTATAAGTGGACCGTACTCATGCCTACTACGCCCTTTCGGTGCAGGTCTTAGCTCGAGTGCGCCTCAGCTTGATTGACTTGGGTGATTTTTGGAGCTTCCAAGGTAGCGGTTAGACATTCATGCGTTCGAAGTTCACCTCTATCTTTCTATAGTTGTTATGTCTTTATTAGTATTCGAAGACAATTATTATTCCTTTGTGGTTATTTTTTTCGATGCATTTGACTCTTGGATTGTATTAGTAGTTCTTACATCATTGACACCTGGTTTTAGGCATGATTGATGTTTTGGATAAGTTCTTTCTGCATTATTATAAGTACTTATATGGTTCGGTTTCATTCTAGAAGCCTTACCGTGGAATATTTCTGTCTTTTCTTTTTTTCATATCTGTTTGGGTGACAGGCTTACTTGTCAAGGTACGCCACGACAAGTGCCATCATAACCCTCATTTTTGGATCGTGATAAATTGGTATTAGAGCAGCCAGGTTTCATTGGTCTCAACGATATAAGAATGGGATGTCTAATAGAGTCTCGTAGATCGGTACGTAGACGTATGTATCTATCTTTGAGAGGCTATAAGACGTCTTTAGGAAACTTCCCTCATTTTATTCTCTATCGTGCTAAGTTCTTTATACTTTGTGTTCTGAGTTGTGTTCAACTCTTTCCACGCGAATGGAGTTGCTTATGCTGCTATCAGTTGAGAGATGTTGTGAGAAATTAGTGGATATTATTTGTCGGTTGTAGGCTTGTTGATGCTCCTGAGTTGTCATGGGATTAGTTTGTTGATGCCTTTCTAGAGAGATTTGTGCCTTTTAGTCTGATAGATCATATGCGAGACGAGTTTGGTCATTTGGAGCAGGGCTCCATGACAGTTGTTGAGTATGCGGCATGCTTTCATACCCTATCCAGATATTTTTATGATAGTATTTCCACTGAGTATGAGTAGATGCGAAGTTTGTAAAGGGTTTGGATGTCTCTCTTTAGTTGGCTATATCTCAGATGATTATGTTTGGAGCTCCTCTTTAGAGTATTATGGATCACGGTAAGATGATAGAGGATATTATTAGTGCATCTCAGGGAGGCGCCAAGAAAACGAGACGTTTTGGTGAGTTCAGGAGTCATACTTCTTGAGGCAGAGATTTTAGAGGATCTCGTGGATACCATGGTAGGCCAGTGCGGGTGATTTTATAGAGTTCAGCTGGTGGATCTTTTAGTTCAGCAGTTTAGGGTGGTCGTTCAGGGTCAGTTGTACTTTCTCTTATTGAGATTGGTCATAAAGGTTGCTATGTGTGTGATGAGATTTGTCATATAGTAAAGGACTATTCTCGTCGTGTGTTTAGAGTTATTCCTATTTTAGCTGTGAGAGGTAGGTGTTCTACCAAAGGTGCAAGAGGTAAGGATAGTAGAGCCTGTGTTGGTGGTTGTGGGGCTACTCATCCAGTTGGTAGCCATGGATAATGTTATGCTAGACTAGCCAGACCTGAGGCAGAGGCTTCTGATGTTGTGATTGTAGGTACCTTCCTCATTTGTTTTAGACTTGCATTTGTATTATTTAATCCTGGATCGACTTTTTCCTATGTATCTGTGTATTTTGCTTCGGGTTTTTATTCTATTACTGAGCCTCTTTCCATGCCTATTTGTGTATCTACCCCGTTAGGTGATTCTTTAGTGGTGGATCGGGTGCATCGATCTTGTGTTGTGACTTTTATCGAGCGTGATACTTTGATAGACTTGTTTGTGTTAGTTATGATCGATTTTGATATTATTTGTGTATCTATCTTAAATTGTAATATCAAGAATATGACTTTAGCTTCGTTGGATTTGCCAAGGATAGCTTGGAAGAGAACACTTCATTCGGGCCCTAAGAGGGTCATATCTTATGTTCAGGCTCGTAAATTGGTTAAGAGGGGATGTTTGTGTTACTTAAACCATATTTGTGACACTAGTGTTATTTCGCCTTCTTTTTGGATTCTGTCTGTGTCTTCCATAAGTTTATGGATGTGTTCCCTACAGACTTACCTAGTATGTCTTCGAATCGAGATATTGATTTTATTATTGATGTTGAGTCGGGAACTAAGCCCATTTTTATTTTTCCTTAAAGAATGGCCCCAACAGAGCTGAAGGAACTAAAGGATCAGTTGCAGGAGTTGTTGGATAAGAGATTTATTTGACCTAGTAGTTCACCTTGGGGTGGGCCTGTCTTATTTGTGAAGAGAAAGGATAGGTCTATGCGGATGTGTATTGATTATTGGCAGTTGAATAAGGTGATGGTTAAGAATAAGTATTCTCTTCCTCACATCGATGATTTATTTGATCAACTTTAGGGTGCGGTGGTATTTTCAAAGATTGATTTGAGTTCGGTTATCACCAGTTGAGGATTAGAGCTTCGAATATTCCGAAAATAGCTTTACGGACTTGATATGGTCATTATGAGTTCTTGGTCATGTCTTTTGAGTTGACCAATTCCCCTGCCGCGTTCATAGAATTGATGAACTAAGTGTTTCAACTGTATCTTAACTCCTTTGTTATGGTATTTATAGATGATATCTTGGTTTATTCCAAGAATGAGGTTGAGCATGAGGAGCATTTATGGATTGTGCTTTAGAGATTGAGAGATGAGAAGTTGTATGCATAGTTCTCTAGGTGCGAGTTTGGTTGGAGTCAGTTTTTTTCTTGGATCATGTAATGACTAAGGAAGGTATTATGGTTGATCCAGCTAAGGTTGCAGCGATTCATGATTGGGCTAGACCTACTTTGCCCACTAAGATTCGAAGTTTTATTGGCTTGGCCGGGTATTATTAGTGTTTTGTTGAGGATTTCTCTTCCATTGCAGCTCCGTCAACCAAGTTGACTTAAAAAGAATTTCTTTCAGTGGTATGATGTTGTGAGGTAAGCTTTCAAAAGCTCAAGGATTTGTTGACTTCAGTTCCTATATTGGCTTTGCCCAAGGAGGGCGTGGGATTTATCATCTGTTGTGATGCATCATGTGTTAGGTTAGGTGTTGTGTTGATGCAGGAGGGCAAGGTAATTGTATATGCATCTCGTCAAGATTGGAGCCTCATGAGAGAAATTTTTCTACCCATGATTTAGAGTTATGCGAAGTTGTGTTTGCCTTAAAATTATAGAGGCACTACTTGTATGGAGTCCATTGTGAGATATTCTTAGATCATCATAGCCTTCAGTACTTTTTAACGGCAAGATCTTCATATGAGGCAGCGCCGTTGGCTTGAGTTGCTTAAGGATTATGACTTGACTATTCTCTACCATCAGGGCAAGGCTAATGTAGTTGCGGATGATTTAAGCCGGAAGTTGACTAGCATGGGTAGCTTAGCGCATCTTTTGACCCAGGAGAGGCTTTTGGCCTTAGAGATTTAGTGTTTAGCTAAACAGATGATTAGGCTTGATATTTTGACACCTGAGCGTATTTTGTCATTTATGGAGGTTAGATCTTCTTTGGTGGAGCAAATTCGAGCTCATCAATTTGGCGATGTTGGATTGAGGTTGATTCGAGATAAGATGTTGAGTGGGAAGGTTAAGAAAGCCTCACTTGAATTAATAAAGTTTTGAGGATTGGGGGCTGAGTTTATGTGTCGAGAGTGGTGATCGAATTAGGTTGATCTTGGAGGAGGCCCATTGTTCCAGATATTCTATCCATCTAGGTGTGACTAAGATGTATTATGATTTGAGGCAGCACTACTGGTAGGGTGGTATGAGGCGAGATATAGCGGATTTTGTGGCTCGTTGCCTATGTTGTCAGTAGGTAAAGGACGAGCATATGAGTCCTGGTGGATTGCTTCAGAAGTTACCCATTCCCAAGTGGAAGTGGGAACGGATCACTATGGACTTCCTAACTGGGTTGCCTCGTACATCTCATAGTTCTGACAGTGTTTGGGTCATCGTGGATTGATTGACCAAGTCAACTCATTTTATTCTAGTGTAGGTCTTATTCAGTGTTGAGAGGTTAGCCTCTATCGTCATTCGTGAGATTGTGCATCTTCATGGTGTGCCAGTGTCCATTATTTTAGATCGAGGTCCTGTGTTCACATCTCACTTTGGGAAGACTTTTCATGATGAGTTGGGTACTTGGGTTGATCTTAGCACAGTGTTTTACGCCCAGACTGATGGCTAGTCAGAGCAAACTACTCAGGTTTTAGATGATATGCTCCGTGCGTGCGTGATGGATTTTAGTGGCCAGTGGGAGCAACATTTGGCTTTAACAGAGTTTGCATATAGTAATAGCTACCATTCCAGTATTGATGTAGCTCCTTTTGAGGTGTTGTATGGTAGGCGTTGTCGCTCCCCAGTAGGTTGGTTTGATGTTTCTGAGGTGAGACATCGAGGTACGGACTAGCTTTGTGAGTCTTTGTATAGGGTCTAAATCATTCAGGATAGACTTAGAGCGGCTCAGAGTAGGAAGAAGTGTTATGCTGATCGTAGACTTCGTACCTTGAGATTTGGTGTTGGTGATCGTGTTTTCCTTCGAGTTTCACCCATAAAGAGTGTGATGAGGTTTGGGAAAGAGGGGCAAGCTTAGTCCCAAGTATATTGGTCTATTTGAGATTCTTCGGACTGTTGGTGATGTGTCTTATGAGTTGGCTTTGTCCCCTGATCTATCAGCCATTCATCCATTTTTTCATGTTTCTATGCTTCGCCGCTATATTCTTGATGGGTCTCATGTCATTCATTGAGATTCGGTTCGGTTAGATGAGCGGTTGTCCATTATTGAGGAATCGGTTTCCATTTTGGCTAGGGATGTTAGGCAGTTGCACTCTAGAGTGATCCCTATGGTTAAGGTCCTGTGGCGACATCGACCTGTAGATGAAGCTACTTAGAAGGTTAATTCTGATATGCGTAGTTTCTATCCCCCGCTTTTCATTGATTCAGGTATCTTTTTTCCTTAATTCGAGGACGAACTAGATTTTAGTGGTGGATGATGTAACAACCTAAAAATTTTATGAAATATGTAAAATTTGTGATTTTGTGTGATTTGACTATTTTATCCCTTCCCATAGTTGCATTATGATATTTCTGGGGTGTGGGAGTGATTGGCATTATTTTCGATGCATTTTTGTATCATTTAGGCAATATTGTGGTTTTTTATGGCTTCGAGAGCCTTATTTTAGACTTATGTGGATATCTTTTGATCCATGCGACAGATGGCCAAACGGACTTCCAGTAGGTCCAAAATATCAATTTTCGGCTAGGTAGACCTTTGGTTCGGGTCCCGGTGCACCTGAGCTTATTTCGACCTATTAGTCGGAAAGTTGAAAAATTAAAAATATGAGTGTGGGACCCACATTTGATCGAAACGACCTCGGATGGAAAATCTGATTTCGCCAGCAAATTCGGAATATCGATTTTAGGGTGTTAGCATGTTTGGTATGATTTTACGGCTTTTAAATCTCATTTCGACCCTCAATTTGGAAAATTATAATTTCGGGTTTCGGGGGTCAATTTTGTGAAAACGATATTTTTTTGAAAATCTGATATAGCCATCACGTCTAGAACGTCGAATTTAGTACGGTTGCATAGTTTGTTTGCATAAATCGGACTCCGAACGAATTTTGAGTACCCCGTCGAAGTCCATTTCGACTTAAGGGGAAAAATCTGCACTAAATATTGCAGATTTTTCTGCAATAAATACAGTTTTTTTACCCATTTTGGCTCATTTTGCTCCTTTTTCATTTTGTCTCTTGAAAGTTTAACCTAATATAGTGTGTGAGCTTAAAAGTAGAGTTTGTGGGAGCTTGAGAAGATTAACACTTTTTTTTTGTTTTATTACGGATTAAAGGTAAGAATTCACCCTTTTTCTTAATAATTTTTTTATAAATTTCTCAAAACCTCAAAAAATCTTAGGGTATGATTTTAAACCCAAATTTTTCACCCATTTCACTTGATTAATATTTTTATCTTATAATTACTAGTTTTTCATCAATTTACCTTCAAAACAACTACAATTATTGATTTTAACTCGGATTTCAAAGATTTTACTCGGTAAAGCTCAAAAATGGTTTTTCTTCAATTTGGACCCAATTTTTTACTCGATTTAACTTGAGTTTTCAGCTGTAGGTTCCTAAAATTATGGGGAACATATTTTTGAAGTAAAGTTTCGATTTTGTCCTTCTTTTTCGAAAACTCATTTTGGGGACCCATTTTGACCCCAAACTAAAAGTAGTCAATATGAGTGTCGTTGGTTTTGTCTTGACGCGTAGATTTCATACTTTATTCGTAAAAAGTAAGGTCGCGGGTTCAAGTGTAGGGGATCAGTTTCGGCTTTCGAGGTAGGTTATTGCTTAACTCTCCAGACTGGGTTGAGTAGTAAATGATGGTACAAAATACATGTTAAGGGTGGGAACTAATCATGAAAAATGGCTATCTATGCGTTGTGCCCGTATGGGGGCCTATATGTGATGTAATTATCGACATTGACATATTATATGATATGTTTGACCGTGTGAGGTCCTATATGATATTGATAGACTTGAATACATGTGAATAATTGTATTGTATTGTTTAATGTGGTACCATTTGTGTATTGTGATTATATTCATACTTTATTGGCATATGAGACATGTGAAAATTCATGAATGAAACGAAAATAATAAGTGGATATTGGCTCATGTGGTTGTGGGAATGTATCATTGTGGTTGGTTGTGGAAATATATCATGTGATTGGTTGTGGAAATGCTCATTGTGATTGGTTGTGAGCATTACATCTTCAAATCATACTCATTCATGAAACATTGGTACCACCGTGGCAACATTTGAGAAACACTAGCAACACCTTTTTAAAAAAATATTGTAGCACATTATAAAACCCTTTTCGAGGGATATGTCGAAAAGGAGATATGAAATATATGAATTGTATACGGGTTGACGAACCCCCCATAGGTCCTACGTAGGGAATCTTTAGCTCCGTAGGTGTATACGGGGATTGTGCGACGATCCCAGAGGTTGTGCTACGACCTCGTGCATCATCATCATCATATACATTGAACTTACTGTATTGTGTTTATGTTGTGTTGTATTGCCTTATTGACTTGTCATCTATGTATTTGTCTTACCTTCCTTTACTTGTATTTGATGATCTTGTACCGATATGTTCTCTCTTGTTCTATTTATATGTGACATAATGTATACTTATGTTCTATACCTTGATGTGTTGTTGTAATATATGTTAGCTATATTAGAATTGTTAGTGCAAGCGGTGTGGGCTACCGTTGTGGGATATTTTCTGATTGCAGGTGACGTTCCCTTAGTGTATGTTTTGTATACTTTATTTACTACTTTTCTAGGTCGGCTTATGATACCTACTGAGTACAAGTGGGCCGTACTCATGTCTACTGCGCCCTTTCGGTGCAGGTCTTAGCTCGAGTGCGCCTCAGCTTGATTGACTCGGGCGATTGTTGGAGCTTCCAAGGTAGCGGTTGGACATTCATGCATCCGAAGTTCACATTTATCTTTCTATAGTTGTTATGTCTTTATTAGTATTCGAAGACAATTATTACTCCTTTGTGGTTATTTTTTTCGATGCATTTGACTCTTGGATTGTATTAGTAGTTCTTACACTATTGACACCTAGTTTTGGGCATGATTGACGTTTTGGATAAGTTCTTTCCGCATTGTTATGATTACTTATATGATTCGGCTTCATTCTAGAAGCCTTACCGTGGGATATTTCTGTCTTTTCTTCTTTTCGTATCAGTTAGGGTGATAGACTTACTTGTCAAGGTACACCGCGAAAAGTGCCATCATGACCCTCGTTTTTGGATCGTGACAGTAGGGGTATCTTGGTATATTACCATCTTCCGCTTTTTTTCTTTTTTTTTTTTGAACGAGTGTACCAATTACTAGTCTTCGGTAACACTAGTAGTTGAATGGAATGAGTGTACCAATTAATAGTCTTCGGTAACACTTGTAGTTGAATGGATCTTCTTTATCACTCTTTTCCGTGTAATCAATCCTATTGCTGTTTACAAATACAATAGTTGCTCAAGAACACACAGTAAGTCCATGCAACATCACACTTACAATTTTACAGCAGGCTTGAGAATAGTAACTGATAACATGAACTTAGGCGTACCACATTGCATTTTTCTTTGTTTGAGTGCCGCATCTATGCAACCTCTGTCGGAAATATGGAAACTGCAAAAACACAACAAAGTAAAAGGTTTTCACCAGTTTCTTATCCATGTTTAAGATGTCACACACAAGAAGTAGCCATAAAAGGACGTGCCTAGCGACAACAAACAACATACCCAGTGCAATCCCACTAATAAGGTCTGGAGAAGGTAGGATATACACAGACCTTATTTGGAGTGGAGAGGTTGTTTTCAATAGACTCTAAGTTCAAAAGAAAAGAAGAATTCGAAGCCGCAGAAAATGAATACAAAGCAAATAGTGCAACGGATAATAATAAACACTTAATATCAAGGAAAATACGTGAATCCTAAATATGATTACGGATACTCACGGGAGGCTATCCCTATGCCTCTCCCACAACTCTTTGCTACCCATTAACCTTCTTTCCGAATCTGGACCCACAAAAGAGCTTGAAAAGGTGAACTCTCTCAAAAACAGAATTATCAATGCCCGTAAACATTAAATTTTTATATAAATTTAAAATTAACACTTCAACGAAAAAAAAAATAAAGAACCTAAACCCATAATGTGTTTTTTTAAGAAGCAAATTTGCGAAGAGCAGTTTCATTCATTTTCTCCAACATCAGCACGGGGAAGAGATAGAAACGGAAAAATCATATATAAAAAAATTCTATGCAGAAAAGCTAGTTCAAAGTACTACACACGGGCTTCACATATATGATTATTAAAGTATTAAATAGAGTACAATAGAGCTTACAAGAAATTCTGCGTGGAAATCGGATTCTCCAAAAACTGAATCATCCTTCATGTATTCTCTAAAATGTTATCACAATCTTTTTGTTGTGAAGAAACAATATTGGGTAACTATTAAGTAAATTAATCTTTAATTCGTAGCAGACAAATTTTGGATTTTTGAATTTCCAACGACCAAATTTTCAAGATTGCTTGTTACAGTGTCGTTCTTATTTGTCCACAGTCCATAGAGTTACATAATCTTTTTTACTACCTATTTGAAATTAGTTCTCGTACTCTATTAAGTCGACTTAATTGGATAACTTCGTCAAATATTGATGTGCAAATTAAAAACTAAGGAATCTTGTTTATGGAGAAGGAGAACGTGTTTTATATTTGACATAAATTAATTATTGAATTTATTGTTTTTAAGTGACTTGAATTTTCATGTAATCTGTCTTTTGATTCATTTGAACTTGTTCAACTGTCATTATTTTATCAACGGGCAGTAATGCTAATAACAATTTATACTAGCCAGAATCCAAATCTTCAACTTGAACATACATCATAACGACCCAATCTCACCGCAAGGTATGAATCAAACTCTTTAATAATTTAACTACATTGCAAGCATACACTCTTCAATTTAATTGGCTAAGTATATGCACTTAATCATCTATAGCCAATAACTTAAACCACCAAACTAACAAATTAGAGTATGAAATGACATACAACATACTCTATAATTCAATATCAAAAGATAACAAATTATGAAATTCAAATAATTTTCAAGTACTAAATAGAGGAAGCAAAGTACAAAGTTGGACCTTTGTGTATATTAATCTGAAGTCTTTTTCAGTCTCTCTGGTTTTTTCTCCTTTTTTGTTTACACAAGTAAATAGAACTGCTTATGTTTGGTTAATTTAAACAGTAAAATGGCGATGTGTTAATTGTGAGCGTGCATGGTAAGGGAAGTTATTGTGCAGTTGCTATTTTAAAAAGTTAGTTTCTTTTTGTCTTATCCATTGATTTTTACTTTTTTTTTTTCATTCATTATCTAAAGACAAAAAAAAAAAAAAAAAATGCGAAAGAGAAAATTATTGTAGCTTATTATTTTTAGATAATAGAATACAGAAAAATTAAAAGCTAGAATAAATACCAGGAAATTGCATGTCATAGACCTACATATGGGTGACTTTAGATATTTGACCCCAATAAGAAATGTCTTTAAAGAATAACCTTCCCTACTTTTTAAGTATAGTATAAGTACCATTTTGCCCCTCTACACCTCAAATATATTTTTAAACTTTCCATACTCATTTGTCTCTCAAATTTTATTTTTTATTATTTTTACTTTTTATTTTTCTTTAATTTTATTATTCTATTTTTTATTTTTCCTTTAATTTTATTATTGTATCTTTTATTATTTTTACTTTTTATTTTTTCTTTAATTTTATTTTCATGTTTTAATTTATTTGTCTCAACCTTTATTTTTTTTCTCTTTTCTCTTTTTTCTCAAGCATTATCTTTTTTTTTTAATTCATTTGTTTTAACCTTTATTTTTCTTTTATTTTTTGTTTTTATCAGTTCTCCTTTTTTCCCCTCATTTTTCTCAAACTTTATTTTTATTTTTTCATTTCATTTTTTATTTTCTCAATTTTTTTAATTCTTCGCTTTTTTCTTAATCTTTATTTTTTTCTTGCCTTTTTTTTCTCAATTTTATTTTTAGTTCTCTATTTTGTTTGATCGCTTCTTTTTTTCAGTTCTCTTTTTTCTATCATTTTTCTCAAACTTTATTTTTATTTTGCCTCTCATTTTTTTTTATCAATTTTTTTAATTCTTCGCTTTTTTCTTGATCTTTACTTTTTTTCTTTCCTTTTTTTCTCAATTTTTTTTTATATCTCTAGTTTGTTTGATCGTTTTTTTCTTTTTTCTCAACTTCTATTATATTTTGCTAATAAATCAAAAATTAGATAATCCGCAAAGGGATCCTTTTTTTTTTGACATCCAAACAAGTTTAAGGGCCTGAATTGTTGTTACGAAGTTCTTTGAATTTTTTTTAGATAAGTCATGTCTCTAAGGTGAGAGTTGTAGAATATCTTATAAATAAGTGGTAGTGTCAACTCTTTCCCGTGGGGCATAATTTATTATTTGAAAGTCCTTGAGCTAAGTCTTGCCTCTAAGGCAAGAGTTGTAGAACACCTTGAGCTAAGTCTTGCCTCTAAGGCAAGAGTTGTAGAACATCCCATAAATGAAGACATAACGTGGTAGTATCAACTCTTGCCCGTGGGGCATAATTTATTATTTGAAAGTCCTTGAGCTAAGTCTTGCCTCTAAGGCAAGAGTTGTAGAACATCCCATAAATAAAAACATAACGCGGTAGTGTCAACTCTTGTCCGTGGGGCATAATTTATTATTTGAAAGTCCTTTAGCTAAGTTTTGCCTCTAAGGAAAGAGTTGTAAAACATCCCATAAATGAAGACATAACGTGTTAGTGTCAACTCTTGCCCGTGGGGTATAATTTGTAGTTTGAAAGTCTTTGAGTTAAGTCTTGTCTCTAAGGCAAGAGTTGTAGAACATCTCATAAATGAAGACATAACGTGGTAGTGTCAACTCTTGCCCGTAGGACATAATTTGTAGTTTGAAAGTCTTTGAGCGCAAGAGTTGTAGAACATCTCATAAATGAATACATAACGTGGTAGTGTCAATTCTTGCCCGTGGGACATAATTTTTAGTTTGAAAGTTTTTGAGCTAAGTCTTTCCTCTAAGGAAAGAGTTGTTGAACATCTCATAAATGAAGACATAACGTGGCAGTGCCAACTCTTGCCCGTGGGGCATAATTTATAGTTTGAAAGTCTTTAAGCTAAGTCTTGCCTCTAAGGTAAGAGTTGTAGAACATCTCATAAATGAACACATAATATGGTAGTGTCAACTCTTGCCCGTGGGGCATAATTTGTTGTTTGAAAGTCCTTGACTGCCTCTAAGGCAAGAGTTGTAGAACATCTCATAAATGAAGACATAACGTGGTAGAGTCAACTCTTGCCCATGGGGCATAATTTGTAGTTTGAAAGTCCTTGAGCTAATTAAGTTTTGCCTCTAAGGCAATAGTTGTAGAACATCTCATAAATGAAAACATAACGTGATAAAGTTAACTCTTGTCCGTGGGGCATAATTTGTAGTTTGCAAGTCCTTGAGCTAAGTCTTGCCTCTAAGGCAATAATTGTAGAACATCTCATAAATGAAAACATAATGTAGTAGTGTCAACTCTTGCCCATGAAACGTAGCTTGTTGTTCGAAGTTATAAGTCTTATCTTTATAATGTGATAGTGTCAACTCTTGCTCATGTGATGTAACTTGAATGGAAGAAATCAAAGAAAAGAACAAAAATTATAAAAATTGCGGAAAAAGAAGAAAAAATATTAAAAAAATAAAAATCAAAGAAAATGTAGAAGTTGAGAGAGAATAGGAAAAAAATAAAGGTCGATAAAAAAAAAGAAGATTAGATAAAAATAAAGGTCGAGAAAAATTTAAAAATAAAAAAAAAGTCTTTTTTATAAAAGTAGACGTTGAGAGGTGTAAAGAAAAAAATATAAGGGTTGACAAAAACAAAAAAGAACAAAAAAATGAGGAAATAAAAAATAAAAAATAAAAAAAAGAAGTTGAGAGGAAAAAAGAAAAAAGTAAGGTTTGAGAAAATTAAAAATAAAAAATAAAAATCAAAGTAAAATTAAAAAGAGAAAAAAATAAAAGTTGAAAGATATAAATATGGAGTTGTTATCCATTATGAGGATCGTTTATGTAAATTACTCCATTGATCAGGGATAATTTCGTCCAAAAAAATACTTCCTCCGTTTAAAAAAGAATGACCTACTTTGACTTGGCACAAAGTTTAAGAAAATAAAGAAGACTTTTGAATCTTGTGACCTTAAATTAAAGTTGTGTCAAATGTACCAAAATACCCTTTAATCTTGTGGTCCTAAACATGCCATGTGGAAAGTTGAAATTAAAGTATTGCCAAAAAAGAAAAAAGGTCATTCTTTTTTAAACGGACTAAAAATGATAGTAAGTCATTCTTTTTCAAACGGAGGGAGTATTAGTTAATAGGTAAAGGTTCTTTTAAGGAAACCTTTTTATTTGGGGTTAAAATTTGAAAGCCACCCCACTTTGGGTCTACTTTTGAGATTCACCCAATAAATACAATGTCACCATAAAAGATACAAAAATTGCTAGCAAGTCTATTAAAATATAAACTTTAGTTAAAAGAAAATATATATTTTTTTGTAAATTATTTTCTTCTGAAATTTAAAACAAGACTAGTAAATGTAACTCTATTTTTGTTGTTTCATTTCTCACAAGGTAAAATTTGAAAAGTAACATTAAAAAAATAATTAAATTGAAATATCTAATTAACACTAAAATGGTGTAAAATTTTTTTGGTTGAGCCATTATAGAAATTCTCCTTATACAATGTGTTAGCGGAAACATGAAATAAAGAATAAGAGAAAGAATACAAGAGTTAACGTGGTTTGGATCTGAATGATCCTATACCCATTAGTGAATAACCGTCTTTATATTATTTACAAAGAAAAGGAGAGTACCCAAATACACCTTAGAGAATTGCTCTCAACTTTCTACTCTTACAATGTATTTTACTATGAATTTTTAGGATGGTTTCAACAATGAAGAATGGTCATATTTTTATATAGGGCCAAGTTTGTGCTCCAAGCACAAAATAAGAAAAGAAAAAATAAATACAAAATTTGTCCTCCACAAAGTTTTGCTTACCTTCCACGTTCATTTCCTAGACAAGTAATTTAGCACACGGAATATTCTTTCACATGGATTATATTCCATAAAAAATCAAAACCAACTTTTTCAATCTCCATCTTGATTTGCGTTTTCGAGCATGCGTATGCACAACTCCGACAAAAACTTCTAAGCTTACTAGGCTATCTTGTTGTAAGAAACAAGAAGAATCAAATCTTTGTTGAACATACTAGCTCCACCTAGCAGGTCTTCTCTTAGAGTTACATCAGTTGATGCGTATGTAAGGGATATAGTAATATACCATAGATCCAATTTCACATTTGATGATTTGGACATATTTTTATAAATATTATTTGATATAAATATGTGACATCTAAATATTTTTTTATAGCTATATAAAATTACTTGATTCATATGATACGATCCTTGATTGAGTTTTGAAACTTGACATCATGATGGAGATCATGATAATGAGAGAGTCATGTTTCTTATAACTTAATTTAAAACTGTACTTGATCATAGGGTTACTAATTAGGACATTAGGAGCCATTTAGATAAATATGTATGTGGTGGTTGTTATAACATAAAGTTAGTTGATCTCATTAACTAAATTATATACATAAATGATGCATATAGAGATATGATCATTGAATAGACTCACCGGATAGTTCCTAATGGTTAGAATTACCATATAGTGTTACTAAGATATTATCTTAAAGAATGTGATATAAGAATTTCCTTTGACTAGAGATCATCATAGTAATTAATAAGTTATTTATTATACTTTGATTTCGGACACCCATGTCCAAACGAAAATGGCTGAAAGGATTTTGGGTATGATTAAATGCTTGTAGAACTAATGATTAATGCAAGATGAAATTTGTCAACTCTTGGTAATGAGTTTAAGCTCTATGTTATCATGTATTATAAATAACTAACCAAGGCCTTAGCCAGGCAATTGAATGATAGAAGAAAAGAGTTTATTGGGTCATTTAATAGTTGATTATAATTTGACATACCCACATAGTTGATAGCCTGTTGGGATCTGACAGCCAGATCATATCCTAGTGTGATCCAGAGCTATAAGAACAGAGGAAAATACTACATTATTCTTCTATAGGTTCTTGAGAGTAAATTGTATACTCCATGCTATTCGGTCATTAAGGAGTACACTAGTGTTACTTCATGCTAGTGTTGCTAGACGCAAACCTTGACTAGTATATTGATATGATCGTTTTTCTACCGGCTTAGTTCGAATGTATGGGGTCGTACACTAACGATTGTTCTGGTCCTTATTAATGAATTAATCATTTTATTATTTGATAATTAAATTGAAGAATTTAATTAGTCAAATAAATAAATTATTAGTTCAAACGAAATATTATTATATTCTTTGTTAGCACCAGAAGTATAATTAATAGTGTGAATAAATTAGAATTTTCTATCTAAAATAGAAAATTAAATTATATCTCTTGATTAAAATATATATGTGATATATATTTAGTATTTATTTATATAAAGTATATAAATAAATAAAGGTAAAGTTCTATTGATGAAATCCAATTTGAATTTAATTCAACTTAAGGAAATTGGATGGCAACGTGCAGTACTAGCATGACAATCCCGTTTGTACATTTCTATATATTAGAAGTGTTGGTTTCAACATTCCTGCCTGGGATTTGAAGGGCAAATTCGTCATTTCAGTTAGATTAAAGTAATTTGATTGGACAAAATGAATAGCTTTAAAGTTGCTTTTGTAAATTTAAAGTTTTCTTTGACTAATTTATACATAGCTTGAATAATATACATTAAGTTCGTGATATTTTATACGTGGGTCCAGAGCAACTATTGAAGAAGTATAGTACAAATTGCGGCAGCCACATAGTATACGTATTACTCCCTTCATTTTAAAATAGTTGATCCATAATTAAAAATTTAAACTATTTTAAAAATACAATTAACTATCAATGCCATAAAAATCTGAATAGAAAGAGGAGAGAATTGAAGAAAAGGTGTCTTTTAAGTCTTGAATAAAAGATTGGTGACATTGACCAACTTAAAGGTCAAACATCATTAGAAAACTTGATTAAGTTAATTGTGGACTTGATTAATATTTTCAAAACTTTTTAATCTTTTCAAAAATACAAATCAACCCAACCCACACCCCTCTTTAATCTAAATCAACTACTCTCTCCCCTCTCTCGACTGCTTCTCTCAACTCCCTCCCAACCAACAGTTCTGCAAAATTTCTCCCTTCAACCTTCGATGACAAATAGTCGTGCGAGTTCCTTTTGACTTTCAACCGTCAATTGATGTGAAGATTTCTCCGACGACAACAGCTTCGAGTTCTTCATCGTCCCATTTTTTTTTTCACAGGTAAAAAATTATGAAGAAATAGAGAAACTTGAGCCAACTACTCTTTTAGTATTGAAATGTGGACTGAATAAAACCCTAATTTATGGCAGTTTTTCTTCTTGTTGTCATACTATTGATTCGAATTTGTTGGTGATTTTTTATCACAGTTGATGTTCTTAGTGTACGTGTGTGTGTGTGATGTGTTGGTGTTGCTGGGTTAATTTGTTGTTTGTCTTGGTAAAAGTGGTGTTACAATAGATGAAACATCTGATGTAACAGATGAAATATCTGATGTGACAGATGAATACATCTGATGCAACAGATGGAAACATATGATGCAACAGATGAAAATCTGATACAACTATGAAAATCTGATGCAACAGGTGAACAATCTAACAGATCATTCATCTGTTACGACAGACGACTCTTCTATTTGGAAGAAATCTAAAAAATATTGATCCAATAGATAACTCATTCTGCAACAGATTAGTGATCTATTTTTGTTCTTTGCAATGGTTTACTCATCCATTGTAACAGGTCGGTTATATATTGCAACAGATAACATACTTGGTGCAACAGATTAGTGATCTATTTTTATTCTTTCTAATGGATTACTCATCCGTTGCAACAGGTTGGTTATATGTTGCAATAGATAAACTACCTGGTGCAACAGATTAGTGATCTATTTTTATTCTTTCTAATGGTTTACTTATCCGTTACAACAGGTCGATTATATGTTCCAACAGATAACATACCTGGTGCAATAGATTAGTGATCTATTTTTATGGTTTCCACGGATTACTCATCCATTGCAACAGGTCGGTTATATGTTGCAACAGATAACATACCTGGTACAACAAATTAGTGATCTGTCGAAACTGTTATATTACTGTTATACATTAATCAATTATAATCTATGTTATGTTCCTATTAATTTAAGATAATATGGCTCCCAAAAAAAAATCGAATCAAGTCCAAGTAAAGGAACAAGTGCAGTAGCTCGGCTATATCCACTACTCTATGATCTTTCTTTACAAGAGTTATCTCAATCAGGAGTATAAGATAATAAACACGGGGAGGAGGAATCTTTCAAAAGAGATGATCCAAATGCTAATAGCCCTTCCGCCGAAGAGTTGGTCAAAACCTTCAGCATTGATCATTATTCTGTGAGAATGTAGTGTGATGGTGCCACAGATTTAACGGGTGATCTCGTGGTTAAGTCAGTCATGAGAAAATCTTTCGATGACTTCAGAAAAATACTTCGAGAACAAAAATTAGATTCTTATTTCAGGAAAAGCTGCTTTGGGAAATATCTTGATTTGCCAGAGAACAACAATGCTCGTTTCCAGATGAAAATGATATATGATCTTCTCAAGCGCAGGTTTATGTATGAAAACAAAGATAAGATGGATGAGGTGTGGATAAATTATTGTGGCATGCCTGTTTATTTTGGTTAGAAGGAGTTTGGCATAGTTACCAGACTAAAATGTTATCCTCCTTCTCCTTCTCAAGTTATACCTACTATGACCCAAAAAAAAAAGAACCCCGCACACCCAAAAAAGGCAAAGGCAAGATGAGTGATCGTGATGACCTGATGTCCATTGTTGGTCCAAGCCTCAAAAATAAAAATCTGATAGAAGCGTTGAAAGGTAAAAGACTTTCAAAGAAGCACAAGCAATCATTGTGCTTAGTTTGGTATGTACATAATATTCTTTGGGTGAGAGACGTTAATAGCAACATAAGCCTCGGTTTAATAAATATCTCCGAGGATCTTGAGGCAATTAACAGCTATCCTTGGGGTTATGAAAGCGTCAAAATGATAGTCGAATATTTATTGACTCCGTTAACGCCAAAGACAGTTGACTTATATGGCTTTTCATGGGCCTTCATGGTAAATATTTCTTTTATCATGATATGATTCATCATTTTTTTATTCAATAATGCTTTTGATTTATTGGCGTTATGTTATAGGCTTGGGCATTTTAAGTCATTCCTTATTTGAGACAACAAGTGAACTACCAGGAAAAGGTTTTCTATCCAAGAATCCTGAGATGGTTGTCGGCCCAAACTGATAAAAATGTAAAATTTCTTGATCTTTCAGCCCCCCTAAGGAAGCAGTAAGTCCAATTCTAATCAAGTTTTTGTTTTAATTAATGATTAAATAATTTTATCATCATTCTTAATATATGTACCGATTTATTTTAGATTGTCCATCCGTGGCTTGTTCCAACTAATCGAGAGTTGAAGATGCCATTTTTTCTTACTGTATAATCTGTGCAAACTTTATCGGACCCTAAGGTTGTTGATGGAATAAAAATGGAATTATTTGGAGTAACAACCATCATAAGAAAAATAATTTTAGAGAGTGAGCCTATTGCTATTGATGATGGTAGTTGTATTGGTAGTGGTAGTGGTGCTGCTGTTGGGGCTAATGATGCTCCTCTTATAGTTTTTGAAATAACAAGCCATTAAGATTATGATCATAATGATTGTATAGATTTTTCTCCAGATTTTGCCACATCTAGAAAATGTTCTGCATGCAAATGTCAAGACTGCAAGGCGAACCACAATGAAGTAATTAATGCTATTAATGCATTAACTGCTTCTGTAAAGGAAATGACATCTAAGAGGGGTGTCATTCCAACAAAGAGGATTTCATATCCAGACACTCCACTGGAGATCAAGGTGTCTAAGAAGAGAAGGAAAGGCACTTCCAATGCATTATCAAGCATTAAAAAAAGGCAAAATTATAACGCCTCTATCTCTGTCTTGCATCGATGTTCAGTGTGCAAGGTCCACAGGAGAGCAGCATGAGCTGAAGAAGGTGAATGTACATCATCTGTTCTAACAAACCAAGTCACATATCTATTTCAACAGATAACACATCTGCTGAAAATAACCAAATAGATATAGACATCTGTTGCAACTGTTGTCTAACCTGTTGCATCAGATTTTTTTATCTATTTCAACAGATGAGTCTTATGTTGCAACAGATGGATCATCTGTTCGAAATTATCGTACTGCTCTGATTTACCTGTTTGAATTTTTCCCAACAGATAATCTATCTGATGCAATATAATACTCATCTGTCGCAACAGATAGACAATCTACTGTATATCTCTAATTAGCATTGACTATTCTGGCTTTCCAGGTAAATGTCATAGTAGAAGCTACTGCTGAAGAGCATAATATCACAGTTGATAATCCATCAATTACTTCTAAGGAAGTAGAAAAGTGGAGCCTGTCAGTTTGGGAAAACAAAAGAATTACCCATTTGAAGGGTTCAACATCTCAGACGAGGCTCTAAAAAAACTAACACAGTTGATCGATGACTATTCAGAATGGATTGCCGATGGGCTGTTAATGCATAATGCCGGCAGGTACATAAATCAATTTTATAGATATTGGTTTATACAATTCTTGTTGTAAGAATATGACATTAACACATATAAATCATCATGTAGAAAATAAAATAACGAGCGCTACAAAGTGAACGAATCGAGTCTTGGTTTTGATATGTTTGACTTTTTTGTTGCACATTCCAAAACGAAGAATTGGTTCTATTTTATGTCACACGTCCAAACTTGCTGGAATGATGAGGTTTAAATACCATACATATTACTACTAATTAATACTTTATTTAATTGCATCTGCATATTAATTTTTTCATCACGTAATTCAAAATGTTTGATAATATGTGCAGCACATCAATGTCATTTTTTACCACCTCTGAAAGAAGGACAAGTTGCAAACACAAGAACAATACAGATACACGATAGGCAATTATTTGTACAAAGTTTATATTAATAATGCCTACGATAGGTATTGTCAACAACAACTGAAAGATTCTTGAAATGAGGAATGCTTAATCAACATCATCAAAGGTTTTAGCATTTCGGCTGGCTTACCTTGGCATTTGGTTGACGAAGTGTGCATCCCAATCAATTGTGGTGATGAATTCCATTGGGTGTTGGCTTTCGTCGTTCTAAAAGAGAGGCGCATCCGAGTTTATGACTCGATATCGTGAAGGAGACATTCCGCGCCGTTATCTAAGATACAAAAGCTGGCCAAAATATTGCCTACTTATCTTGATATGAGTGACTTTTTGGACCAAAAGATTCGTACTGATTGGTCGACGATTGAAGCATATCGGGATAAAATGAATAATCCATTTGATGTACAATATGTTAAAGGAATTTCTCAACAAACTATTAGTATCTTGTAATTTTAAGTGTCATGATTTAGTTTCATTTTACAAATTTCACAACGCTTGCATAAACTGTAAGATATGAATTATCTATTTTTTTGTAACACAGGGATTGCGGTCCTTTGGTTGCCGCCTACACTGAGTATTTGAGTGATGGATTACTAGTACCAAATGATGGACTTGATGCTAGATTACTCCGCAAAAAATATGCTGCTCTTTTATGGAAATACGGAGAAACGAAACCTCAGAAGCCATATACAAGCGACATTAAAGATCCACGATGACCAAAGTCGAATTCCGTAGCACTGGATGAAGAACAACTTGTCCATATTGATTAGATCTTTATAGCTTGAGTCCGTCAATGTAATAACCTATCCTCCTTGGTTTAACTTGTTGATTTATTTGTAGAGTAGATTGTTTGTACCCATAATGATTTTTTTTACATTTCATTTATTTGTTGAGTTATTTTATGTAATTTTCGAAGGCTTCGATTTATTTTATGCTGTCTATGAATATAATTTAATCCTTAGTTTTGAACATGTTAATTGAAAAGGAGTACTAGATTCAAATATCGCAACAGATAATACATCTGCTACAACAAACGACATATCTTATCAAACAAATTTAGACATATGTTGCAACATGAGATGCAACACGTAGGTCATCTACTGGAAATTATATAACAGGTCTTACTACTTTTTTGATTTTCTCCAACAGATTACCGATCAGTTGCAACAAATATTTTTCTTTCTTTGAGGCAAATTATTTTAATTGAAAGAGGACGTACTACACCATCCGGAGGGTTAAAGAAATCAACCTCCTTAATATATTTTTTCCTGCTCTTTGTTGCAGCCAACCACCTAAGGATCCTTGGATGAAAAATCTTATCTGGGTAATCTTTGAACTGCTTTCGAAGGGGAGGAATGACTTTACATGCCCAAGCCTAAAAAATATAAACAGGAAGCAAGGAAAAAAAATAAAAAAGTCATAATAACTACATTCAATATAAATAAATGAATAAGTAAAAATAATGATCAATTTTACCATGAAAGCTCAAGGAAAGCCGTATAATGTGGTCGTCTTTGGCTTTAGCTTTTTCAGTAACTATTCGACAGTCAAGTTGTAGCTATTATATCCCCAGGGATAATCGTTGAATTTCTTAAAATCATCAGTGAGCGCCAACAAATCATCTTTTATGACTTTCCTGACGTCTCTTGTTAATAAAACGGAATGGACAAACCAAACTAAGCATAATTTCTCCCTGTAGTTCTTTGGTATGTTTTTATTCTCGAGATCTGCCATCAAACCCTCCCCTCTGTAGCTAGGTCCAACAATGCCCAACAACCCATCTTTTTTTCCCTTGCATTTGTTGGACCCTTTGTGGGGTGTTTCCTTGATGAGAGATTCTTCTAGACGATCGCATCTCAAGCCCTTCACTATAGAAAACTCTTTCAATCCAGAACAAATCGGCATGCCACAGTAGTTGATCCAGACTTCATCAATCTTTTTTTTACCCTTCTTTGAACCTTCATCATCCCCTGCATACTTGATCCTGCGCTTGAGAAGGCCATATACCATGATCATTGGAAAACGGAGAGGGAGGGCCTCAAACAACTCAAGAAAGTATGCAAAGCAACTCTTCTTAAAAAGTCTATCTATGTTTTCCTTCTTCATAATACTCGTAAGTTCGTTAAAAAGTTTCCCCAACTGACATTTAAGTACAACATCATGAAATACTATGTTATGGCTATTCATCGGCATCACAACTCAAAACCCGTTAATATTAATAGTTTTGAAAAAATCATGCTAGGATTTTAATATTATTTCACGCCCTATTAGTGAAAAGGAGTTATCACTTTCCTCAGCTTTATTTTGCCCTGATTGAGATTTTTCTGGAAGTTCCTCCAAATCTATCTGTACTCTAGCCTTTTTTGTTGGGTGGTCAGAAGTTGATCCCATTTCAGTTTCTTTTCTTTTGGGAGACATCTTTTTACTACAAATAATAGAAAAATAAAAAATACATTGCATTTGATGTCTGCATAATTTTCTTAAAAAAGGTAAGACAAATTTCAATAAATTATTCTACGCAATATTACAAAAAAAAAAAAAACTCTAACGGATAATCTATCAGTTAGAACAGATGGTGAATCTGTTTGAAGACCTATTTAATATCTTCTAACAGATATTCCACCTGTTGCAACAGATGGACAAATTTTAATAAATTATTCTATGCCACATTACAAAAAAAATATTCCAACGGATAACCCATTAGTTGGAATAGATGGGGAATCTGTTTGAAGACCTATTTAATATCTCCCAATAGATCTTCCATCCGTTGAAATAGATGGACCACCACCACCACAACCTATGCCACCAAGACCACCACCAATGCCACCAATACCAACACCAAGACCACTGACACCACCACCAAAAAATATAAATACCGACACCACCACCAACAACCACCAACAATACCACAAACACCATCCAATAATACCACGACAGTCAACATAACACTGAGAGAAAAACTAGGGTTTTCTTGGGTGCTTCCTACTTTTTTAGCTTCAAAACTCAAAATTGTTAACCCATTCTCGAAGATAATACAACCAAAAGTCTTCTTTTTCATCATCAACTAAAAAGCCCTATTTTTTAAAATAAAAAACAAATGTAGAACTCTTCTCAAACTTTGTTACCTTCAAAGACAGAGAAAATGATGGATACAAGAAGGATTGAAGTCAAAAATAACAACTATATGTGGTCGTAAATGGGAAGAAAATTGACCTGTTTTGAAGGGTTGAGCAATATATTAAGTAGTTGTTATTTGTATTGTTGAGAGAGAGAGTGAGAAATTTAGATTTGAAATGAAAAGTCTTTCACGCAAATGAATGATTTGTATGGGTTGATTTGTAATTTTGGAAAAGAAAGACAAGTCTTGAAATTGTTAATTTGGTCCGAATTGATCTTAATTAACTTTAAAAAATTTAAAAGATATAGTTTTTTAAATATTAAGTTGATAAGAACTCATTTCAACTCGGAGTGATCGATCGACGACTCAGGTCGGGATGAATGCAATATCAACACTATGCAATTTCAATGACTCAATTGGATTTGTAGTTGACCCTGTAAGCTCATTCATTCATCCCTAGTTTCACCTAAATCAATTTAGGTACTATCACTATCTTAACATTGAGTTGATGATAACTCATTTCAAACCGGAGTGATCCATTGACGACTTGGGTCGGGATGAACGCAATACGAACACCATGTAATTGCAAAGATTCAATTGGATTTGTAGTTGACCCTGTGAGATCATTCATTCATCCCTAGTTCCACCTAAATCAATTTAGGTACTATAACTATCTTAACATTAAGTTAATTATAACTTATTTCAACTCAGAGTGATCGATCGATGACTTAGGTTGGGATGAACGCAATACCAACGTCATGCAATTGCAAAAACTCAATTGGATTTGTAGTTGACCCTGTGAGATTATTCATTCAACCCTAGTTCCACCTAAATCAATAGGTACTATCACTATCTTAACATTGAGTTGATGAGAACTCATTTTCAACTCGGAGTAATCGATCAACGACTCGGGTAGGGATGAACGCAATACCAATACCATGCAATACCAAAGACTCAATTGGATTTGTAGTTGACTCTGTGAGCTTATTCATTCATCACTAGTTCCACCTAAATCAATTTAGGTACTATCACTATCTTAACATTGAGTTGATGAGAACTCATTTCAACTCGAAGTGATCGATCGACGAATCGGGTCAGGATGAATACAATACCAACACCATGCAATTGGAAAGACTCAATTAGATTTATTGTTGATCCTGTGAGCTCATTAATTCATCCCTAGTTCTACCTAAATCAATTTAGGTACTATCACTATCTTAACATTGATTTGATGAGAACTCATTTTAACTCGAAGTGATCGACCGACGACTCGGGTCGGGATGAATGCAATACCAACACCATACAATTGGAAAGACTCAATTGGATTTGTAGTTAACTCTATGAGCTCATTCATTCATCCCTAGTTCCACCTAAATCAATTTAGGTACTATCACTATCTTAACATTGAGTTGATGAGAACTCATTTCAACTCAGAGTGATTGATCGATGACTCGGGTTCGGATGAACATAATACCAACACCATGTAATTGCAAAGACTCAATTGGATTTGTAGATGACCCTGTGAGCTCATTCATTTATCCCTAGTTCCACCTAAATTAATTTAGGTACTATCACTATCTTAACATTGAGTTGATGAGAACTCATTTCAACTCTAAGTGATCGATCGACGACTTAGGTCGAGATGAATGCAATACCAACACCATGCAATTTAGGTAATGAAATCTGTTGGAAAAAATGACCGAGCTATTGGAAATTTCTAACCGATATTCACATCTGTTATAACAGATGACATATTTGATTTAATTATAAAATGGACATTTGCATTTGTCATCAAAGATGACTGAGCTATTGGGATATTTAAACAGATATTCATATTTGTTGTAACAGTTGACATATCTGATTTAATTATCAAATGGAAATGGATTTTTAAATAGATATTTGTATCTGTTATAACAGATGATTGTGTTGTTGGGATTTTTAAACAGATAACTATATCTGTTACAATAGATGACATATCTATTTGAAATTTTTTTTTCCAATTTTAAAGCAAGCTTCTGTCCAAGTAGATAAAGTAGTAAGTACTAGAAAATGCGGTAAAAAATAAAGAGTTTTTTTTCTTGGATAACTCAAAAATGTGTTTATTGAGTAGTTTTATCTTGTCTTTTCAATGTCACTAGTATTCCTCGTGCCCCTTAAATTTTTAATGAATATTAATTATATTAATAAATGAATATTGAAACCTATGTCTACGTACATGATACATCTAAAATTATCTTATCTCTCCTTAGCTTCAGCCCTAAATTTATTTTATTCATCTCTTATCTTTTTCTTTCTCTCCTCTTTAGGTTGGGGTTATCACAACCTTTTTTCTCTCCTCTCTTTTCTCTTCTCTTTCTCATAAAGATCCTTTTGGATCTAAACCGATCCATATCTTTCCTCGACTGAAATTGCTATTTTGATCCCCTTTTGAAGTTAAGGTATGGTTCACTATTGCTTTTTCATTATCATCTTCTTCTTTGCAAGTTATTTACATCTATTTTTTATTTAATTACCATTTACCCATATTATATTTATTTGAAAAATTAGAAGGAACTTTTAAGTTTTGAATAAATGAACCAAGAATTTTTACTACAATATGTGAAAAAAGTATTTTGTTGGGAGAAGTTTAAAAACCTTGTTGGCAGTATCATTTTTTTGTATGTATTTTATTTATTTCTTTGTTGTTTATGCTGTTATTGATGTTGGTGGTGGGGTTGGCATTGTTGGAAGTTGTGGTGTGGTGTTGTTGATGGTGTTGGAACAAAGGATGTTTCTTTTTTATTATTGATGATGTTGTTGATGGTGTTAGAATAAATATTGTTGTTTCTTTGTTGTTGGTGTTTTTATTTGTTGTTTCATTTCTTTGCAATTTATGTTGTTTTTGTTGTTGCAACAGACGAAACAACTGTTGGAATAAATCAAACCACCAGCAAGGCTGGTTTGATGTATTTCAACATACTCTACATATGTTGCAACAAACTCCATATCTGTTGCAATAGAATCCACATCTGTTGCAACAGACTCCATATCTGTTGCAACAGAATCCACATCTGTTGCAACAGACTCCACATCTGTTGCAACAGACTCCACATCTATTGCAACAGACTCTACATCTGATGAAATAAACTCTACATCTGATGCAACAAACTCTACATCTGATGCAAAAAACCCAACATCTGTTGAATAATGAATAGTGTTTTTTTTGTGACATCAATTTTTTTCCTCTTATTTATATATATAAGGAACTGACAATTGATTAACTTTTATCAGACCATCACAAGAGGCTACAGTAAGAATGGGTTTGGAGGAATAAGTTGCATGCAGATAGAACCACTTCATATATGAGAGGTATGTATTACTGCTAATATTATCGTGGAAACACACATAGAGTACACTGATTTTGTGAATGTTGTTTTTACTGATTAGTCATAGATCATTCAAACAAGATATCTATAATTTTACAGTTAAGTTTGGTAGGTTCGAACTGATAAGGCTGAGGGACCATGAATATGGTTCTGATACCCTGTTAAGATTTAATGTTGGCTGTTGCTCATGTTTATTTGTCAAGCATTGTGAAGAGATCTAGTTTTGGCATCATTATAGAGAACCAATAGCGATTGGACTAACTTTAAGTGTGCATTGGACCCTTAGAAGGCCTTTGAAGCCTAGCATTGCATCTAACAAGAATGAAAAACCAATAGATTTATAGCACTAGCCCAAATTTATATGGTTGGGTTGCTCGGGGTGATGATCATGCGCCAGAAGGTACGGTAGGAGAGTGCCTTCGAGGAAAAATGGGTGGTTGAATAAAGACTATATCATCTGAGAGCTAATTAAACAAGAAACATAGGGTAAAAAGTGTAAATTCTAGAGAATCTGGCCGATGGAATTATCTTAAAACATGAGAAATCTGAATCAAGTGCAAATATGAAAGTATATCCGATAATATAATTTCGTCTGTTGTCTTTTTGAAAGAAAAATAATGCAGATGGACACTCTAGTAGGTAGATATGACTAGGTAGCGTGGTCGGGATTATCACCTAGAAAGAAAATAGGAGAAGATCTAGAAAGCCGCCTTAAGGGAATCGAGGGTTGAAATGATATACATGAAGTCTAAAAAACTTACGCCAATAGCAACTACAGTTAAAGTAAAGAATCTCAGAGAAGGAGGCAATTTCTGAATTTTAAATTTCATCTCATGCTTTCTTGTTTGTGGTTCCAATTAGGTCTACTGTGTTGACCTGACCGGAACCACAAACGAGATTAAAAGGCAAATTGAGTATCATTACTTCCTTAGCAATATGGTTATAACAGATTGTGTTTTCTTGCCTTAGTATTCTTTCAACATTCCTTGGAGAAGATTAGATGCTTGCTGTGGTATGTGAATCTCGATAATTTTTAAGCTTGCTGCTCCAAATTGCTTATTCTGGATTTAAGTTGGTCGTTTCCATCTTCGAAGTTGGTCAAGATTTCCTGATTCCGTGAGCTCAATCAGGAACACTACCTTCAAAGTTGTGGCATTGAAGAATTCCTTCAAAACACTTTCTTCAGAAGCCTTAAAGGATACATGGAGTGTCGCTGTGTTTGTTTTTAGGTCAAAATGTGTTGATGCACACTCAAAATGTGGTTCTAATAGTTGAACAACACACTTTTATTGAGTATTTCTCAATGTATCTTGCTCAACCAATTTAATAAATTAATAAGCAAAGGAGTTACATAGTGTATGATATAAACCGACTCTACAAAGCCTATCAAACATTACGTGACTCCAGGATCATTACCCTATCATAAAAATTTGACCGAGTTAGTGCACGAATCAAATGAGCTCAATCCTCGATTCCCTTTAGGCGACTTTCTTGGTCTTCTCCTATTTTCTATCTAGGTGGTAATCCCGACCACTCTACCTAGCAAAGTGTCCATACGGATTATTTTTCTTTTAGAGAGACAACAGATGAAATTACATTACCGGATACACTTTCATATTTGCACTTGATTCAGATTTCTCATGTTTTAAGATAATTCCATCGGCCAGATTTGCTAGAAGTTACACTTTCTACCCTATGTCTCTTCTTTAATTAGCTCTCAGATGATGTAGTCTTTCTCAACCAACCATTTTCCCTTGAAGGCATTCTCCTACCGTACCTTCTGGCGTATAATCATCACCCCGAACAACCCAACCCTATAAATTTGGGCTAGGGCAATAACTCTATTGCTTTTTCGTTCTTATTTGATGCAATCTGAGGCTTCGAAGGTGTTCTCAGAGTCTAATGCACACTTAAAGTTAAGTCCAATCGCTATTGGTTCTCTGCAATGACGCCAAATATTGATCCCTTCTCAAAACTTGACACGCATAAACATGAGCAACAACCATCAGTAATTCATAACAGGGTATCTGTACCATGTTTATGAGGCCCTCAACCTTATCAATTCAAACCATCAAACTTGACGGTACAATGCAGGATCTTGTTTGAATGATCAGTACCTAATCAGTTAAAAACTGTATCACATAAATGTTGTACTTTATGTGTTTTGTCCCGGTGACCTTATCAGTAATACTTCCTTAACTCCCACACATATGATAGTGGATCCATCTGCATGCTCCTTATTTTTCCTAGACCATCTATTGCTTAAACTGAATAAACAGATGAATAGCAAGTTGCAATAGATGCCACACATATTGGAAAAGAAAACTGATTATTCATTTGTTGCAATAGATTGTCAATATGTTGTAAGTTATCTGACATATGGAATATATTTTGCAACAGATTAGCCATCTGTTAGATTTATTTTAATGCATTTTTCTTTTCATTTCGAAATATAATAAAAAGTTATATTTAGATCCATTTTTTTAATTTACATTTTTGAAAAGTCACCAGTTTTATTTAATTAAGGGATATGAATAGTCGTGGCTTTTTATTTGAAGTTCCCTCCACCCTCCTTTCCATACTCTTACTCGTTCATTCTACTACACTTACAATACAAATATGGATGATCTAGATTCGTACAAAAAGATTCATACCGAGTCCTTGCGGGAACTTCAGAGGCAGTTTAATGATCTCCAGAGGGATTTGGCCGACTTTAGAGCAAGGCTGAGGAGGGCCCTACTGCTGTCGGATGAAAAAATGTTTGATTGACAATAATAATAATAATAATAATAATAATAATAATAATAATAATAATGATAATAATAATAATAATAGTAATTATAATTTGGTTGTGTTTTTTTTAGCATGTGTATGTATTTTATTTTCCTCCTTTTATATATTGAATCTACCCAAGGGATTCAAAAATATATATCGATGGAGGTTAACTTGATGCGACAGATCGATCATATGTTGCAATAGGCGGTTATTAATAAAAAAGGGTTATTTCTATTGAGAGGGGGGAAAAGACGTGAATTTCCGATTATTTAATATGAAAAATGGTTCGTAAATAAATACATAATAAAGAAATAGATGATAAACACAATTTACAATCATAGTAAAAGAACGGTTATTTAATTTTAATAACTGATCGTTACTTTTTGTCAAAAACACGCTGATGCATCAAATTACCCATCTGTTGCGACTGATGTATCAGTTGTTAGAAGAAATCAAAAAAGATATTAAAATAGATTGTCCATTTGTTGCAACATATGAAATATCTGTTGCAACTGATGGTTTACCTGATGGAATAGATATACAATATGTTGCCAGAACTCAATTAAAATGGTTATTAATTAAAGAAACGGTTATTGAAAAGGTGTTTTTCTAATTTATATAGTAAAAAAGTCAGCAAATCTGGATTAATGATATGATGATAATTTTTTTAAAAAAGGGATAGATATATGTTGAAACAGATATATTATCTGATGCAACAGGTTTTCTCTATTGTTGCAACAGATGATATATCTATTGTGTGTTGTTTACTGCAACAATTATAGAATATATTGTCTCAACTTAATAAAAACAGTTCTTGGAAAGAACTAATTAATAATAATAATTTGAAAAGTCATGACTTATCACAATATTTCTTAATTTAATTAAGTCATGACTTTTCACAGTAATAAAAAATGTAATTAATAAATGGAGGTGAACAGTTTGATTATATGTTGCAACAAATAGGTTATCTGATGCTACAGGTTTTATATTTGTTGCAACAAATGATATATCTGTTGTCACAGATGAATTATCTGATGCAACAAATATATAATCTGTTGTCACAACTCAATAAAAATAGTTCTTGAAAAAAACTAATTAATAATAATAATCTAAAAAGTGATGACTTATCACAATATTTATTTTCTTAATTTAATAAAAAATATAATTAATGAGTGGAGGTGAACAGGCGCGCCTTTTTGCCTCTCATTCAAATTCAATCCTCTATAAATAGGTCTCTCTTAACTCAACCGTTCATTCAACTACACAATATTTATTTATTGTATCTCGTCTTTCATATTATACCTGCACTTTCACCACTTTCTCTCTCCTGACTAAGGTACGTTTTTAAGTTTTTTTCTTGCTAATTTGTAGTATACGTTGTATTACATTCGGTTATTCTTAAGATCTTTACTTTTGATTTTAAGTTTTTTGTCAATTCACATGTGTTCTAGATTATGACTGACCCAGTATAGGACGTTGTGTTTCTGCAAGACGCCGTGAATGAACTTCAGAATCAAGTTCGTGACTTACAATTGGAACTGGAAGGAGTTAGAGAAAGAATGCTCCGTGAGATACGCAGGCTGAGGAGGGCCTTACTACTTTCGATTGAAGATTGGACAACTGACAATGATGATAATAATAATAATAATTAGATTATTATTTTTCTTTAGTCTATTATATGTATTTTTATTTAATAAAATAATTATGTTTGATCTTTGATATTTTAATTCATATTTTATTTTCATTCTGTCTATTATCTTCTCAACAAACATATCGACGATTGAACGTAAAAAGGAATAATTTAGAATCCAGTAGCAATAACAAGATTTATCTGTTGGGTTTGTGACACAGGGGCTGATGTGTTGTGCAAAACAGATTACTCATATGTTGCAGTATATAAGAAGTCTGATGTAACTAATAATCAGTCTGATGCAACAGATAAATAGTCTGTTTCAACAGATGACTAGTTTGTTACTTGGTTTTGATGTTTTAATTCGTACTCCTTCCGTCTCAAATTACCCATCCCAAATTGAGATCCCACATTGATTAAGAAAAATAATTAATAACATGTCTAGTTTACCATAACCCACTGATCAGTTGGTGGGACAGTAGACGTTTTTGAAATAACCATTGTTTGCTATTCAATCAATATTTCATAAGAGAAGAAAGTTTTTAACGTGGGTCGGCTTATAGTCCCCCAATTAAATGATATTTCCATTTTAATTTGAAGAAAGAGTGATTAATGCAAAGGGTAAAACATAATTTTTTTTAATTTTTTCTTGATTAATGAAAAAGACAAGTAAAATAAGAAATCAAATTAGGAAATTTGAGATGAGTAATTGGACATAAGGAATAATTTTGAATCCAGTAGTAATAGCAAGAGTTAAAACATATTGGTTAACTGTTGGGTTTGTGGCAAGGGCTGATTTATGTTGTTCCAAACAGATTAATCATCAGTTGCAACAGATAATTAGTCTAATGCAACAGATAAATAGTCTGATGCAATAGATAAATAGTCTGATGCAACAGATTACTCATTTGATGCACTAGATGATTTATCTGTTTAAATTGTGAGCACTTATGTTAGATTCATGATCAGGGTTCTATCCATTATTGGAAAAATAGTAGTGTACCTAGATGACAAATATGAATAAAAATCATAATTTTACTTATCAAAGTGATCTATGAAGTAATGCCAAAGTGAAAAGTGGTGTAAGAAATAAAATTTAACCTAAGAAATTGGTTAGAGCAGTAGCGTTGTACCACCACCAGTAACAAATGGTCCAAAAAAAAAAGATGAAGATGGTAATGAATTAGAAGATGATGATAATGAAGCAGAAGATGATGAATAAAGTAGCCGAAACAATGAACAACAAAAATCGCTAAGAGAGAGAAAACAATAATGGATGAGAAGAGAGAGAAGACGCCTTTTTTTCCTTCCGTTTTTCGTTACATTAGGTAAACATTGGGATCAAAGTATAAATTTTAAAACTTGTGGGTTATTTTCAAACTTTTCCAACTTTCTTAATTCTCTACACCTCATTTTAAAAGTCTTTTGTCACCTACAGCCCAAACCCTCACTTGTGACATGTATTAATTGAAAATTACATAAAAATTATTATAAATTATAATAGTTAACAGATTAAAATGTCTAAAAAAAATCTATTATATATTTCAAAAAAATATTAAAAATACTATAAATCACAATAATTAATAACTTTAAAAATTTAAAATATATAAAATATTTGGTTCACTCTTAAAATTATATTTTTCGCTCAAATTAAAATGAGAGAAAAAGTACTACAAATCACAGTAATTCAAAATTGATAATATTTAATTTTAAAAAAGTAAAATAGACATTTATGACATGTCTACTTAAGTTGTTTTAACGTAATTTTACTAAATATCATCTTTAATTAATTATTATAAGTCATTTAAGCATTAAAAATTAATAATATTTAATAAAAAATGTAAAATAGATATAAAATGATAAAGTAACTCTTGATATTTTAAATTAATTTGGCATCCTATATGAGACTCACTTAAATTTTTTCACAAGTATTTTGTATAGTAATTTTTTTATATATAACTTTTAATTAGTTGTAGTAAGTAATTTAAGACATGTCTACTTCGTTGCTTCAAGTGTGATTTTACTATATCACCCCAATTAATTTTTATGACCATGTAAGAATTGTTCCACTTAAATCTAAATAGACAAAAAAGAATTATAAATCTCAATAATTAAAAACTTAAATTATTTATGAAGATATAAAATTAATTATCAATGCCACAAAAGTTTGGACAAGGAGAATAATATAAATTATTTGAAAATTACATAAAAAGTATTATAAATTACAATAGTTAACAACTTAAATTTTTTTTTAAATAAATATATTTCAAAAGAAAACGTAAAAAATATTATAAATTGCAATAATTAAAAACTTAAAAAATGTAAAAGTCAACATACCTGCTTTGACACAACTTCATTGATCTTTTCCCGTGCCTTCATCTTTTTCCTCCATTTTAATTTGATTTTATTATTTTTTTATCTATTATATATTTAAAAAAATATGATTTTTTTTTATAAATCACAATAATTAACAACTTAAAAGATATAAAATATTTGGCTAACTCTCAAAATTATATAGTGTCACTTAAATTAAAATAGAAGAAAAAATATTATAAATCACAATAATAAAAAAAAATTTAAATTATTTTTAGAATATAATTGAATATCAATGCCAAAAAATTTTGGACAAGGAGAGTAATGTATATTACTTTAAAATTATATAAAAAGTATTATAAATTAATAGTTAACAACTTAAAATATCTAAAAAAAATTAATTTGTTATATATTCCAAAAAAATGCATCAAAAAATTATAAATCACTATAAAGAACAACTTAAAAATTTAAAAGATATAAATATTTGGTTGACTCTCGAAATTATATTAGTACCACTTAAATTGGAATAGAAAAGAAGTATTACAAATCACAATAATTAAAAACTTAAATTATTTTTAAAATATAAATAACTATAATTGATGCAAAAGTTTGAACAAAGAGAGTAACATATATTATTTGAAAATTACATTAAAAAATTACAAATTATAATAGTTAACAACTTAAAATGTCTCTCAACTCATCATATATTCTTACAATTTAGCATCTGATTGATATCAAATTTTGAATATTTACTTTTTAACTTTAAAATATTCTAAATTTAGCAGCTTGCTTGCTCCGTGATTTTACTATATCACCCCTAATTAATTATTATAAGCCATTTATATATTAAAAACTAATAATACTTAATATAAAAAATAAAATATACATTTATGATATATTTGTTTCAGTTGTTTCAATCTTAATTTTACTAAATATCATTCTAATTAATTATTATAAGTCATTTAGGTGTTAAAAATTTAATAATATTTAATGAAAGGTAAAATAGACATAAAATGATAAATTAACTTTTAATTTTTTAAATTAACTTGACTTCTAATATGAAACTCACTTAAATTTTTTTAAGGTTTCGATATGTCTCTTATGTTGCTTTAACCATGATTTTACTATATCTCCCCTGATTAATTATTATAAGTTATTTATATATTAAAAACTTAATAATATTTAATTAAAAATATAAAATAGACATTTATGACATATTTGTTTTACCTACTTCAACCGTAATTTTACTAAATGTCACCTCTAATTAATTATTATAAGTCATTTAAATATTAAAAAATTCATAATATTTAATAAAAAATATAAGATAGATATAAAATAATAAACTAAATCTTGATGTTTTAAATTAACTTGACGTCTTATATGATGCCCACTTAATTATTTTATTACAAGAATTTTTTATAGTAGTTTTTCTTAATCAATTCTAATTAGTTATCATTTAAGATATGTCTACTTCGCTGCTTCAATCGTGATTTTATTATAACACCCTAATTAATTATCATGGTCATCTAAGCATCGTGTCACTTAAATTCTTAAATTATTTAAAAATATAATTGGTTATGAATGTCGCAAAAGTTTGAACAAGGAGAGTAATATACATTATTTGAAAATTACATGAGAAGTATTATAAATTATAATAGTTAATACTTTAAAATATCTAAAAAAATTTAATATGTTACATATTTTTAAAAAAATGTGTAAAAAATACTATAAATCACACTAATTAACAAGTAAAAAAGTTTAAAGGACAAAGTGCCTGCTTTGGCATATCTTCATTAATCCTTTGAGCCTTCATTTTTTCCTCCATTTTAATTTATTTGTATTTTTTGAATCAGTTATATATTTTAAAAATTAAGTAAAAATTTCTATAAATCACAATAATGACCAAAATAAAATAATTAAAGTATATAAAATATTTTGTTGACTCTTGAAATTCTATCAGTGTTACTTAAACTGGAATAGAAGAAAAAGTATTATAAATCACAATAATTAAAAACTTAAATTATTTTTAAAGTATAATTGACTACTAATGCTACAGAAGTTTGGACAAGGAGAGTAACATATATTATTTGAAAATTACATAAAAAGTATTATAAATTACAATAGTTAACAGTTTAAAATATCTAAAAAAATTAATTTGTTATATATATACAAAAACGTAAAAGATACTATATAAATTACAGTAATTAAAAACTTAAAAAATTAAAAGATATAAAATATTTGGTTGACTCTCGAAATTATATTAGTACCACTTAAATTGAAATAGAAGAAATGTATTATAAATCAGGATAATTAAAAACTTAAATTATTTAAAAATATAATTGACAATCAATGCCACAAAGGTTTGGACAAGGAGAGTAATGAATATTATTTGAAATTTATATGAAAAATTATAAATTACAATAGTTAGCAACTTAAAATGTCTCCCAACTTATTATGCATTCTTATAATTTAGCATATAATTAGTATCAAATTTTGAATATTTATTTTTAATTTTAAAATACTCTAACCATAATCGATGTTGGCACGGGCCCCATCCCCCTAGTTCAATTATAATTTGTACTTATTATTAATATTTATATATATGAGCTATTTTCAAATGTTAATAAAGAGTATTAATAAATGACAAGTTATATGTAACTTTGAATGCAATTCAAAATGGTATTGGACATTAACGCGTAAATCTATATGTATAATCTATAATCTATAATCTATATCTATTTATAATATATTAGAAGTGTGAAGACCTTTAGAAAAGCTTTATAATAAATTAAAAATGTGAAGACCCTTAGAAAAGTGATTTGAATATTTTGCCCTTCGTTAAAAGTCTTCACTTTAGATAAAATCGTCTTTTCCTATTTTTTAGTTATTATTTTACTAAACTAAGGACTTCTAATATATATGCAAAGAATATAAAATGAATATGAAAGTTTTACTTATTTATAATAGGTAAAAACTCCACGTTGAAATAACTAAAAATTTATCTATCAAATTTTCCTTTTATTATGAACTAAAACTCCAACCTCATTCCTTATAAAACTTTTTCATACAAAAAGTAAAAATAAAGAGAAGAAATATATGTAAGGGTCCGCCAACTGCATTTCGTTGTTGTAACTCTCCTTTTTTTGTAAGAATTCTTCTTCTTATTTGATTTGCTTATTTTCAATTGTTTAGCATTAGAATTTCTCATATTATGATTTGATTAGTGAATAATATTTTTTTTGTCCCTCTCTATATATTTCCAATTCAATATTTTTAATGGTTTTTCTTGCAACAAAATTATGTTTTGTTTAATGTTCTGCAGGAACATTACTGATGGACGAAGCAAAAGTCTGATTAGATTTCTCCCTAATTTTCGCTCTGCTGCTAATTGGACAATTAAGTAAATAAATAATATTATTTTTCATGTTTAATTTTTTGTAAAAATTGTAAAAAGCCAATGGTAAAAGATAAGTAATGTTAATTATTTTTCAATTTTCAATTTTTATGTAAGTTTTAAAACTATCAAAAATGACTCATATTAAAATTTTACAAATCCCAACTTTTATTGTGAAAAAGAAAACATAAATTTCATATGTGAATTAAGTATGATAACACTTCAGAAATTTATTCTTTCTTGAAAGTACCTTTAGAACATTGATTTTCTCTTATCTGACTATAATGTAAAAAAAAATTAACATTGAATTTTACAGTCAACTAATATTTTAATTATCTAATACTATAAATTATCTTTTCCTTTAACAATCTTACATATAGTTGTCCTATTTTAGTCTTTCAATAATTTTGAATTTATGTATTAATTTTGAATATGTGTACATAGTCAATGCATCTTCTAAAGCTGAAGTTTAAACTAATAGAAGTTATTATATACTAACGTGCAACTTTTAATTATTAGATTTGGTTTATAACAAAATCCTTGAAATTCCTCTTTCTTTGTTGGAATTGAAGAAAAAATTACTGCATCCTTTATATCGATTGAGGATTTGATATGAAACACATGTGCAATGCGCATACACTAGATTAGTATGTATTAATAATATATATAAATATATATATATGTATATATATGTATATATGTATATATATGTATATATATGTATATATATGTATGTATTTATATTTATATATGTATATTCTATATCTACAATCTACAATCTACATCTACATCTATAGTTATCTACAATCTACATCTACAATATATTAAAAGTGTGAATACCTTTAGAAAAATGATTTGAAGTTTTTACCTATCATTAAAAGACTCTGCTTATCATCTTTTCGCTTATCATCTTTTCACTTTTTTCCTAAAATTATTATTTAATTTAAAATTAACTTTTATTGATAAAGATTTAATTTACATTTTAAAATTTAGGTAAAAATAATTATCTAACTGTTTCCTTTTAGACTTGGGAACCAATTATAAATCTTACGTTACTTTATTTTAGAAAAATAATTTTGCTTTTGAATAAAACATGACCCAATGGGGTCACTTTCACTTAAAAAAGAAAAAGTGACTTAGTTTTTAAAAGATAATTAAGAAAACTTAAGGACATCAAACTCCCACTTTTCTTTAGGTGAATTTTTTTTTAATTAATTATAATATTTAGCACTTCTAAATTAATTAGAATTTTACCTTATATAAAAAAGAATTTATATAATTCTATTTAAGCAATATTTGAATTAAATTTTACCCTAAAAAATAGTCTTTCTTCTACTTCTACTTTCTTTCTTTTCTTTTCTTTTTTTTTGTTTGGATTCAAGTGATTTGCTTGCATTATGCTAAATTTATCAAAAATAGCGAAATTATAGGAACAAATCCAAAATAGATTTCCGTTTTAACTTTGAAATATTTTTCTCTCTTTTTTGATTGGTTGGTTTTACAGGTAAAAAATAAATATTGATCCTCTTTGAGAATTTTTTTGTGTAAAGGTTAGGATTAACTCTATTATTTTGATATCTCTAATATCATATTGTTTTGTATGTTCGATTGAGGAATTTTTATGTAAAGGTTAGAGTTAATCATATGGTCTTAATATCTTACTAGTTATTGTTTTTATGTTTAATACAGGTGGTAGATAAATATTGATTGTCTTTGAAAAAAATTTGTGTAAAGGTTTGGTTTAATTGTATTGTTTGATATCTCTAATATCATGTTGTTTTGTATGTTCGATCGGACTTTGAGAAATTTTTATGTATAGGTTAGAGTTAATCATATTGTCCTAATATCTTACTATTTATTGTTTTTCTGCTTAATACATGTGGCAGATCAATGTTGGTTGACTTTGAGAAAAAATTGTGTAAAGATTAGGTTTAATTGTATTATTTTGATATATCTATTATCATATTTTTTTTTTCAGTTTATAAGTGATGGATGAATGTCAGTCAGCTTTGAAGAAAATTTTGTGAAAAAGTTAGTTTTAATTGTGTCATTTTGATATTTCTATTATCGTATTATTTTGTTGTAGTTTACATGCGGTAGATTAATATCGACCGACTTTGAGAAAATTTGTGTAAAGGTTAGATTTAATTATGTCTTAATATCTCTTATTGTCGTGGTATTTAGTTTACAATATTTTTTTTAGAAACAATCATGATAAATAAGGCTGAGATGGTTCGAACAAGTGAAAAAGAGATGCACGAATGCCCTAATACTATAGATGATTTTAGGAGAGGTAGAACTAGATTGACTAAGTGTTAAAGAAAGCCGATTAGATAGAACATGATGTAATTACAATTTATCGAGAATATGACCTGATATAGGAGGGTGTGAATGACACAAATTAGGATAGAGAGTCAGTAGAGTGTAATATATTTTATTATCGATTAATGTGATATACACGTACAAAGCATGTACACTAAACTAATATATATATACATGGAAAGACCATTTACGGTCATGCATACCCAATTAGATTGGAATTTGTTGTTTTGGAAAAAAAATTCACAAAAAATTAATCATGAAATTAAACTTTTATCCCAAGTAAATTATTACCTAGATCAGATAGGGAAAATGTTCATAGTTTATTCTATATAAAAGGTGATGGGAAAAAATTTCAGTGCATATGTTTGTGAAAAAAGGTTTTTAGTATGAGAAAAGTTTTCATATGAAAAAGGTTTTTCACCATGAGTAAAGTTTTCACTATGAGAATACTTCTTATGAGAAAACCACTTTGTTGAAAGTGTGTGAGTCCAATTAGGGGTGGGCATATTTTGGTTTAAACCGAAAAACCGAAAAATCAAACTGAAATTTAATTTTGGTTTTGATTTTTTGGATCAGATTCGATTTGTAATTTTAAAATTTTAGTTTTTCGGTTCGGTTTTCAGTTTTAAAATAAATCGGTTAAACCGAAAAACCAAAATTTTATAAATAAATAAATATTATATATAATATATTTAGTAATTCACATTCACAATTAACATTTAACAGCAAATTCGCATACGGCGCAAGCTGTTTATGGATTGTTTTAGTGACTCAAATATTTTATGGACTATTTGGTGACTTTGGATTGTTTTATGGACTATTTGTGCAAGGTTATATTATATGTAATGATTAATGACGTTATATATTATGTTAAGCTTATGATTATTTCATTTCGTTTCATCCATGTTGAGTTATTTATAGTTATTTATATTTGGGAATGAAAAATAGGTTTGAAAAAAATATTTTTTCTAAAAAAACCCATCAATTTTAAATGCTCAGTTATGAAAAAGAGAGGCTAACTACTTTAATATTTCAAACCGAAATAAAAATCTAAAATAACCGAACCGAATTTGTAAAAATCGAACCAAACCAAAATAAGAATTTATTTCGATTTGGTTACGGATGTCATTTTTGTAAATTCAAAAACTGATAAACCGAACCGTATTAAACAATCAGACCGAACCGACCGAACGCCCACCCCTAAGTCCAATACCAAATCAAGAGAGAAAATATAATTGATAGGAAAAGTATTTCTTCTTTTGTTTATTGTGGGTTGAGATTTTTGAGAAAAGTTTTAACACAAGATTTAAAATCTAATATGTTCGCAATTTCATTGACCAAGTTGTTGATAACAAAGATTGGTCTCGGTGTGAATACGCATAGAGTCTTCGTCTTGTCAAAGAAATTTTGAGCTATGATTATCATCACTGGATTTGTCTTGAAACCTAGTCTAATAAATTTTTAATGCAAATAGATCCACTAGGGTTGCTCTTTGTCATTCGTTGCGTATTACTAATACCTTGCAATACGGTGGTATTAGAATCACGACTCTTTGGATTTAGAATTTATTACCAAATTCATCTTATGTATTATATTTTGAAGATTTCAAATATAATAGTTTTGTATTGATATATATATTTTTTAATTTTGCATTATATATAGATACATATGACAAGTTAATAATAAAGTTTATGACATGAATGCAAAATTATGTATTAGGTACGATGTTAATTCATTCATGGTTATTGAAATTTACTATTATTCTGTTATTGTTGATTCATTAGATGTTAGTTAGTAATATTAATGAATATATTCATATGTGATATAAATTATATTATATGATATGATATATATATATATATATATATATATATATATATATATATTCATTCATGGTTATTGTAATTTACTATTATTTCTGTTATTGTTGATTTAAGAATCGGATCGCTTCAATGATATTCCAGGAACATTTATAAGAAAAGTATAGACTCATATTTATAGATTTGATCCAAAATGGGTCCAAAACACAACCTTTAATACCCTCCTGGCTAACAGACCTTTCAAATGGACCTCCAACACGAAGCCCGAATCAAAAACTATGACTGCAAGTCTATGTATTGCGGCCTTAATATCATTGGATGATTTGATTCTTATTTCAATAACTTATGCCATAGTATACTAATAGCTTAGTATGTTATAGTTCAACACGAGGGATTTAGCCTAACATTAGGCTAGAATTAAAAAAATAAAATAAAATTAATAACAAAAATTTTAAAATACCTTATCATGGATGACTGTGATAAAAACTAAAAGCTTTTATTTCAAGATGAATATATTATAAGAGGAGAGCTTTCGAGAGTAGTAGAGAGGTGGTTTTCTAAGAAAACCTATTTCTACAAATGAAAAATGAGTTCCTTATATAATGGATGCTCAACACAACACAAAACAATAGAATAATAAATGGACTTTACTATTCATAATTGGCCCTTTATATTACACAATTGGCCTTTATTTTATAAAAGAAAATGGCCTTTACTGTTAGCTTTATAAAATCTGTAGTCCCATGTGATGTTGTCCCCAATAATACAATTGGTAGTGGGGTCTTCTTCAATTATTTCACATTTTTCCTTTGCCTTTTGCAGATTTGGAAGATCTTCCAATGTGTCTTGAATTTTTTTCAGATATTCATCCAAGTCCGGTTCTTCATTGATCTGTATTCTTTGGGATTCTCCAGCTAAAAAGTCTTCTTCATTGTCTATGGTATGACCAACAAATGATATGGACATGTCTGAAGAACATCCTTTGTTGAGGTTCCTTATTAAGTCTCTTCTAAATTCCTCCAAATATGAGGCAATCATCTCAGACTTTGATATTGTTCCCTTCTTCATTTGAAGCTTGCGAGCAATATTTTTGAACAAACTATATTCCTCCTGTTCATGTAATGGGGCTTCTTCTCTCTATTCTTTGTATTGGGTGATGGCTGTTTTCATAGTCTCAATTAGTTGGTGGCCGTGGATATTACCATCAGCTGTATTTTGATGTAACTTATTCCAGAATTTGGTATAAAAAATCCTGGTCAAGCATTCAAAATTAATGAGGTTTGATTTTACCTTAACGGACTATTTCATAATCTAAGGAATGGAGAATTCAATAAGGAAATACATTGTTGATATTTTCTTAATATATATATTTTTTCTTTGTATTATGAGAAGTATTGGGGATACTTCTATCCAGTCATTATAAAGACTTTTAAAAGGCTCTGGCAAGATGCTTGCCGAAGGACCATAGTAGATCCACCATTGTGCAAACCAATTTGGAATGCTTTGTTTGTAGATATTTCCACAAACTTTAATGAACAATGAATGTTTCTTATCCGAATTTCCATATAATAATGCTTTATTAAAGCTTTCCACATAATCCCAGTAGTTAAATTTTACTGCAACCTTTTGTTCTAGATGCAGATAATCTTTCTCCTTAAGAGTACTCAAACCCCATTCTTCAGGAGTGAAGATTTTCTTAATAATAATTTTGGAAAAATTATAATCTTTCCTAGTACTATTTGCATGAAAATACTGAATTTCAGCTGAGCCAGTTTGAGCTAATATTGTCTCTAAATGCTTACGATATTTGTATGTTACAGTGGTATAGAATGTATTATCCAGATACTTTTGCATCAATTTCCATGAATTGTTCCTCCATCTGAGGTCATGGTTTTCTATAAGAAGTATAACCTCTTCTACTTCATTTTGCTCATACAACTCAGTACTCTATAATACCCGTGCCTTTTTCCTAGCTAGAAATCATATCAAGGATGCTAGGACTTACTTTAAAATGCAAACCTATCATTTTACACATTGTATTTTGAGATTTTCACTTTCTATCACGTGAGAAATTGAGTTAGCTTTCCAACGGTACCAATTTTGTCCAAATCCAACATCAGACGAGGAAGTTATGGACGTTTTACTTGGAACTGTCGGAAACACCTAGGTATGACGACCAAGTTGATGGACAGCCACATAAGTGACGAACTGCCACTTTGACCGTCATAACCAAGGCAGTTGAGTCATGTACTGGATAAGGACTGACGAACGATTTGACGGATCATCAAAGTTGAGATGGACTGTCATCCAGGCCGTCAACTCTTATCCAGTGAACCCCATTTCTGGTCCACGTCTGACGGACTAAGTGATGGACCGTCAAGTGTCTGACGGACCGTTAGTCGGACCGTCATATGCCACGTTCAGTTTATTTTTAGGTCATTTTAACAGGGGTATTTTGGTCACTTACCACTCGCCTATATATACCCAGATAAGTCCGAATACAACCATTTTACTCATTATTATTTCACAAATAAAAACTAGGGTTTCTCTCTAAATTTAGTCTCCAAGAATAAGACCCAATCTTCTTTAAGAATTAAAGGATTTCAAATCCTTCAAGTTAAAGAACATCAAGAACCTTGAGTCAGGTATGCGTAGTGTTCATCTATGGACCTCTTTTTGTTCATAGAGTTCAAGAACTATGCTTTTAAATGAGAAAATTTGATTTTCTTGTTGTTATGTGTTGTTGTTCATGTTAATGATCATTTTTTAAGCTTCAAGATATTAATATAAGTTGACTTCTATGATGTATGCATGCTTGTAGTTAAAACTCATGAATTTGGGTGGTTCAAGATGATTAAAATTGTTGAGAAAACCTATGCCCCAAAGTGTGCATGCAAGGTGTTTGTTAAAATGCCTAGAATGCTAAAAATCATGTTCCCATGACCCCATAGTATTTAAATGACAAAGCTATGTCAACTGTTAAGGCGATTCCATATGAACTTCCATGCTATTGATATGTGTTGCTAGTATGATTATGCAATGAACATGATATTAAGGTTGTGCAAGTACTTTCATGTGAAATGAAATCCTTTCCATGCAATCCATTATTGATAAACATGCTAGTATGAAATCCCTTATGTATGATATTATGAATTGTGGACTCAAATCTTATGATCAAGTCATGTCATGTGTGTCAGTTTCCTTCCATCGAGTACTGGGGGTATTTGTACCCAAAAAATATAGTTGTATGCCTAGATCCAAGTCACGTTACCCTGATAATCTTAGTCAAGCCATGATCTATAGAACTCAGTCAGTCATGTGACTCAGGAAATCTCCAAAATCTCATGATCTCAGCAAAATCTCAGATAGTAGTGCTATTCCGTCAGTCAATGGAAGTTAGTTACTCAATCCTTGTACAGTCAGTTAAATCATGTTCAGTCTCTTCAGATGGGAGTAGAAGTTAGCACCGACCCAAGAATGGGAACTCACCTGCCAGTTTAGGGTGTGATACTTAGTAGTCATCCTTGTGTTCCATAACTACGAAGCCAGCGTAGGTTGAGACATCTTAACCTATCAGACTAGGGTTGATGAGGTGGCTTAACCTGTCAGTTTAGGGTTCCTACCATTCTCATTTGAGTATCTGCCAGTTGAGAGTCACTCATAACTGTTCTTACCAGTGGCGCAGTATTGACACCCCTCTATCGGGGCAGAGATTGGACCCCAACTTAGCTATATGCAGTAATGGGGCATGTCGGTTCAACAACTACCTCCTACAGTTTCAGGCTCAGTCTCAGTAAAAGAACTCAGATAGTTCTTCAGATATTAGTATACCAAGACTGCCAGATACAGTCAAATTCAGTTATAGTACAGAACTCAGATAGTTCCATCATATGCAGGACTATCAGGTACAGTCACCCATGTATTTAGAACTACAGTATCAGTCATGATCAGTTATCAGTAAACTATGTATTAGCGTACAGATTTAGCTATCACGCATTCGCAATCTCAGTTTCTATGTATGCATGTTTGCACTCTCACGTTCATATCAGTCAGTTATTTAGCATTGCTCATACATGTAAATCCTTTTTATTTAGCCTACCTCACTCATATACTCAGTACTCCAGTTGTACTGACGCATTTGCGCCATGTGTTTTCTCTTTATGTTATACCATAGGTTCAAAGACACGAGTTTCGGACCAACAGTAGCAGTCGCATTATAGTATACAGAGTTGCAGTGAGTCCTCTTCATTCGAGGATGATATGATTTGATTTAATTATTATTTCAGTTAGTTTTTAGTTTATGGAGTTATTTGGAAACAAGTTCCTTCAACTTCTTATTTAGTCAGTCTTTGAGGCTTTCAGATACAATTTAGATTTAGTTCAGATTTGATTCAGTTTTCAGTTGTTTTGGGTATATTTCACCCATATGGATATTATTTTACCAGATTCTTTATTCAGTTGAACCTTATGGCCTACATGTTCATGTTTTCTGCATTATTATGATATATATTGTAGTATACAGGTACAAATATTAGTCATAGGTTAGATTGTGGTCCTTCGGGGTCATGAGCACCGTGTAGCATTCCGGTTTAGAAAATTAGGGCTTTACAAACTTGGTATCAGAGCCTAAGGTTCAATAGAGTCCTAGGAATTCTGAAAGCCGCATCTAGTAGAGTCTTGTGCATGGGTGTGTTGCACGCCACATTTATGTGCAAGAGGCTATGAGATGTTTTAGGAATAGTTTACCTTCTTTCAGTATTCATGTCATGCTAGTACGCATAATCTCAAGTTAAACTCTCAATATAATTCGTTCTTCTCTGATTTCAGAAAATATCTCCAAAGAGAAGAAACCCGCCAGTTCCTCAGCTCGAAGACCCTTTGGGCGAGCATATTCCTCATGTGGAGTTTGGAGCCGTATTTATAATATTTTCTCAGTCCGTGGCTGCCCAGAATAAATGGCCACCAGTTATTCCGACCAATCCAGTGGCCAATTCCGCAGCAACTAGAATTCAGAACTTCACCCGAATGAACCCTCCATCTTTCTTTGGGTCTAAGTTTGATGAAGACCTCCAAGAGTTTATTGACCACGTCTAGAAGGTCATTGATATCATGGGAGTTACTTATGTTTAGAGTCCCGAATTAGCCTCATACCAGTTACAGGATATTGCTCACACTTGGTACAAACAGTGAAAGTCTAAGAGGTTAGAGGATGCAGGTCCTATAGAGTGGAAGGAATTTGTCACGGCTTTCTTAGACAAATTCTTTCCCCAAGAGCTGAAGGAGGCCAAAGTTATTGAGTGTATCAACCTCAGGTAGGGAAATATGATGGTTAGGGAGTATTCTCTCAGATTTACTCAGCTAGCTATATATGCCCCTCATGTGTTTGCAGACAACAGGGCTAAGATGAGCAAGTTCATGTTAGAAGTGAATGATAACATGGTAAATGAGTGTAGATCTAAAATGCTGAACAGTGATATGACTTTAGCCAGTCTCATGACCCATTCCCAGCAAATAGAGGAGCAAAAGGTTAGGGCAAGGGAGAGGCAGAATAAGAGAGCAAGATCAGGCAGTTTCAATTTTGCTCAACCCAAATTAGAGGGAGAAAATCGTTCCCAGTTTCATCCCAAGTCATTAGCTTCAGTTCATTCTTCAGCTAGTGCTCGATCTCCTAAGTTCAGATATAGAGCACCCGGCTCTAAATCTCAGGGCAGTGTCAGCAATTCCCGAACTAATCCCCTATATCAAACTTATGGTAAGAACCACCAGGGTGTTTGCAAAACCGGTAGTGATGTTTCTTTCAGATGTAGCATGCCTGGCCACAGATTCAGAGATTATCCTCAATCCAGTTATCAGGGCAGCAAAATCATTCCATAGCTTAGTCTGGTTGCCCGAACCAGTAGGGTGCCACTTCCAGTGCTACTAGTGGGCAACGCCCAAACAGACTCTATGCTCTTCAGACTCGACAGGATCAGGAAAATTATCCTGATGTCGTTTCTGATATGTTACAGATTTTCCATGTTCATGTTTACTCTTTGCTAGATCCAGGTGCATCCTTGTGTTTTATTACTCCATGCACAGCAGGAGATTTTGGAATTAGTCCCAAAATTTTAGCAGAGCCCTTTTTAGTCTCTTCCTAGTGGGTAAAACTAGCATGGCTCGACGGGTATATAGGAACTGGTCGATTATGATATTTCAGAAATCCACGTCAGTAGATTTAGTCGAATTAGAGATGACTGATTTTTGTGTCATTCTTGGCATGTATTGGATTCATTCCTGCTATGCCACAGTCAACTGCAGGACCCGAATAGTTCAATTTTAATTCTCGAATGAGCCCGTCCTAGAGTGAAAGGGTAGTACTTCATCTTTCAGGGGTAAGCTTGTTTCCTGCCTTCGAGCAAGGAGAATGATTTCAAATGGGTGTGTGTATCATTTCATGTATGTAAAGGATTCTAGTTCTGAATCTCCCAGTCTTGAATCAGTTCCAATAGTTAATGAATATTCAGACATATTTCCCAAAGATTTTCCAGGCATCCCCCCGAAAGAGAAATAGACTTTGGCATAAACCTTCTCCCAGATACTCAGCCTATTTCTATTTTGCCATACAGAATGACACCAGCAGAACTCAAGGAACTGAAAGATCAGTTGAAAAATCTCTTAGATAAGGGATTCATCAGGCCCAATGTATCCTCATAGGGTGCACCAGTCTTATTCATGCGCAATAAAGATGAATCTATCAGGATGTGTATTGATTATCATCATCTCAACAAAGTCATGGTCAAGAACAGGTATCCGCTTCCTAGAATAGATGACTTGTTTGACCAACTTCAGGGTGCCAGTTATTTCACCAAGATAGACCTCAGATTAGGCTATCATCAGCTCAAAGTTAGAGAACGTGACATCCCGAAGACAACTTTCTGTACTCGGTATGGTCACTTTAAATTTCTAGTCATATCCTTTGGTCTTACCAATTCCCCTACAACTTTCATGGACTTGATGAACTGGGTGTTCAAGCAGTACTGGACATGTTCGTCATAGTCTTTATAGATGATATTCTGGTCTATTCTCGCATAGAGCGTGATCATTCAGACCATCTCAAAATTGTTTTTCAGACTCTCAGAGATCATCAGTTGTTCACAAAGTTCAGTAAGTGCAAATTTTGGCTAAAATCAGTAGCATTACTTGGCCATATTATTTTCGATGATGGTATTAGAGTAGGTTCTCAGAAAACCAAAGCGGTAAGAAACTGGCCTCGCCCTGTCTCTCCATCAGATATCAGGAGTTTCTTGGGTTTGGATGGCTATTACGGATGCTTTTTCAAGGGATTTTCTTCTATTGCATCTCCTATGTCTAGATTGACTCAGAAGAAGGTTAACTTTCAGTTGTCAGATTCTTGCGAGAAGAGTTTTCAAGAGTTGAAGACTCGACTCACCTCAGCCCTAGTTCTAACTCTTCCATATGGTTCAGACTGTTTTGTAGTCTATTGTGATGCATCCAGAGTGGGTTTAGGTTGTGTTCTCATGTAGCATGGTAAGGTCATAGCCTACGTTTCTAGACAACTAAAGCCCCATGAGAAGAATTATCCTACTCATGATCTTGAGTTAGAAGACATAGTATTTACCTTAAAAATCATGAGGCATTATCTATACAGAGTTCATGTAGATTTCTTCATAAATCATAAGAGTCTCCAGTATGTCTTTTCTCAGAAATATCTCATCTTCGTCAGAGAAGGTGGTTAGAGATTTTAAAGGATTATGACATGAGTATCCTTTATCACCCGGGAAAGGCCAACGTTGTGGACAACGCTCTCAGTAGACTCTCCATGGGTAGTGTTTTTCACATAGAGGATGGTAAGAAGAAGATAGCCCAGGAAATTCATCAGCTTGCCAGACTAGGCGTTCGCTTAGTCGACTCTTCAAAGGGTGGTGTATGTGTTCAGAGTAGTTAAGAGTCATCTCTAGTTTCTGAGTTGAAATAAAAGCAAGACAGGGATCCCAGCCTTATCAAGCTAAAAGAGTCAGTTCAAAATCAGAAAGTAGAGGGTTTCTACTAAGGGGGAGATGGTGTTCTTCATTGTGAAGGCCGTCTTTGTGATCTAGGTGTAGATGACTTGAGGCAGCAAATTCTTGTAGAGGCGCATGGTGCGTGATACTCTATTTATCCAAGGGCCACTAAGATGTACCGTGACTTATGAGAGATCTATTGGTAGAGTGGGATGAAAAGAGATGTTATAGAGTTTATGGCTAAGTGCTCTACATAGCAGCAGGTTAAGATAGAGCATTAGAAACCTAGTGGGTTCATGCAGGAGTTCACCATTCCTGCTTGGAAGTGGGAAAAAGTGAACATGGATTTTGTGACGAGTTTGCTTCGAACTCGTCATCAACATGATTCAGTTTGGGTTATTATAGACAGAATGACCAAGTCAGCTCATTTCCTTCCAGTTTGTACCTCTTATTCAGCTGAGGATTATGCCAAACTCTATATCAGGGAGTTGGTCAGATTACACGTGTTCCATTATCTATCATCTCAGATAGAGGTACACAGTTCACCTCTCACTTTTGGAAAGTATTCCAAAAGGGTCTTGGTACCTAAGTCCATATTAGTACAACATTTAATTCTCAAAAAGATGGCCAAGCAGAGAGGACCATTCAAACTCTTGAAGATATGCTAAGGGCGTGTTTAATTGATTTCAAGGGAAGTTGGCATGACCACTTTCCCTTTGTTGAGTTTGCATACAACAATAGATATCATTCCAGTATTCAAATGGCTCTATTCAAAGCTCTCTATGGTAGGAGGTGTAGATATCCAGTTGGTTAGTTCAAAGTTAGTGAGGCCTCAATCATCGGTCCTGACTTGGTATTGACGCCTTAGAGAAAGTTTAGTTGATCAGAGAGAAACTTTGGGCTGCTTAGAGCCAAAAGAAGTCTTATGCAGATGTTCATAGAAAGGATCTCGAGTTCGAGGTCAATGACTATGTCTATCTCAAAATCTCTCCCATGAAGGGAGTGAAGGTTTGTCAAGAAAGGGAAACTCAGTCCCCACTATGTCAGTCCCTTCAGGATTCTTAGTCGCTTCAACAAGGTAGATTATGAGCTTGAATTGCCTTCAGATCTAGCCTCAGTTCATCCGGTCTTCCATGTCTCTTTGCTCAAGAAATACATAGGTGACCCAGCAGTTGTAGTCCTTATTCAGAACATTGATGTTCAGGACAGCCTCTCTTATGGAGAGATTCCAGTTGAAATTTTAGACTATTAGATTTGTAGGCTGAGGAACAAAGAAGTCCCTCTAGTCAAAGTTCTTTGGTAAAATCAGTCAGTTGAGGGAGATACTTTGGAAGTAGAAGCAGACATGCGTACCAAGTACCCTCACATTTTCTCCGCCAACCCAAATCAAGATCAAGGTAACAGTCCTCCTTAAGCTCATTCAATTTCACGTTCAGCATTCAATACAACTTGATATTTCATTTTGTGTTCATGTTCCATCACAAATTTGGTATCAAGTACCATTGCATATTCAGCTATGCATACATGTATCAGTCCACTAAATAATCATGCATCAGATATGCATTCTTATTGTGAGAACCTCAGTCATGCATTCATGAATCAGTTACACGTGTATGAGATATGAATGTTTAGTATAACATGTTCAGTTTATTAGTCATAAGATCATGTTCCATCTACTCATGTTAAGATTATTGTTTCCTCTCTCAGTCAGTTCCTTTCGAGGATGAATATTCTCAAGGGGGAGATATTGTAATACCCGTGCCTTTTTCCAAGCTAGACATCATCTCAAGGATGCTAGGACTTACTTTAAAATGCAAAACTATCTTTTTAAAAGTGTTATTTTTGAGATTTTCACTTTCTATCACGTGGGAAATTGAGTTAGCTTTCCAATGGTACCAATTTTGTCCAAATCTGACATCAGACGAGGAAGTTATGGACGTTTTACTTGGAACTATTGAAAATGCCCAGGTATGACGGCCAAGTTGACAGACCGCCACATAAGTGACAAACCGCCATTTATACCATCACATCCAAGGCAGTTGAGCTATGTATTGGATAAGGACTGATCGACGAGTTGACGGATCATCAAAGTTGTGACGGACCGTCATCCAGGCCATCAACTCTTATCCAGTGAACCCCATTTCTGGTCCATGTCTGACGGGCTAAGTGATGGAACATCAAGTGTCTAATGGACTGTCAATCAGACCGTCACATGCCACGTTCAGTTTATTTCCAGGTCATTTTAATAGGGGTATTTTGGTCACTTACCACTCGCCTATATATACCCAGATAAGTCCAAATTTAGCTATTTTGCTCATTATTATTTCATAAACAAAAACTAGGGTTTCTCTCTAAATTTAATCTCCAAGAACAAGACCCAATCTTCTTCAAGAATCAAAGGATTTCAAATCCTTCAAGTTCAAAAACATCAAGAACCTTGAGTCAGGTATGCATTGTGTTTATCTATGGACCCCTTTTTATTCATAGAGTTCAAGAACCATGCTTTTAATGAGAAAAATTGATTTCCTTGTAGTTATGTGATGGTGTTCATGTTAATGATCATTGTTTAAGCTTCAAGATATTAATATAAGTTGACTTCCATGATGTATGCATGCTTGTAGTTAAAACTCATGAATTTGGGTGGTTTAAGATGATTAAAGTTGTTGAGAAAACCTATGCCCCAAAGTGTGCATGCAAGGTGTTTGTTAAAATTCCTAGAATGCTAAAAATCATGTTACCATGACCCCATAGTATTTAAATGACAAGCTATGTCAACTCTTAAGGTGATTCCACATGAACTTCCATGCTATTGATATGTGTTGCTAGTATGATTATGCAATGAACATAATATTAAGGTTGTGCAAGTACTTCTATGTGACATAAAATCCTTTCCATGTAATACATTATTGATAACCAAGCTTAGTATGAAATCCCTTATGTACGATATTATGAATTGTGGACTCAAATCTTGTGATCAAGTTATGTCATGTGTGTCAGTTTCCTTCCATCGAGTACTGGGGGTATTCGTACTCGAAAAATATAGTTGTGTACCTAGATCCAAGTCACGTTAACCCAATAACCTCAGTCAATCCATGATCTATAGAACTCAGGCAGTTATGTGACTCAGGAAACCTCTGAAATATAATGATCTCAGCAAAATCTCAGATAGTAGTGCTATTCCGTCAGTCAACGAAAGTTAGTTACTCAGTCTTTGTACAGTCAGTTAAATCATGTTCAGTCTCTTTTGATGGGATTAGAAGTTAGCACCGAGCGAACCCAAGGATGGGAACTCACTTACCAGTTTAGGGTGTGATACTTAGCAGTCATCCTTGTGTTCCAGAACTACGTAGCCAGCGTAGGTTGAGACATCTTAACCTATCAGACTAGGGTTGATGAGGTGGCTTAACCTGTCATTTTAGGGTTCCTACTATTCTCATTTGAGTACCTGACAGTTGAGGGTCACTCACAACTATCCTTACCAGTGCGCGGAATTAACACCCCTCCAGTCGGGGCAGAGATTGGACCCCAACTTAGCTATATGCATTAATGGGGCATGTCGGTTAAACAACTACCTCCCACAGTTTCAGGCTCAGTCTCAGTAAAAGAACCCAGATAGTTTTTCAAATATCAGTATACCAGGACTGCCAGATACAGTTAAATTCAGTTATAGTACGGAACTCAGATAGTTCCATCAGATGTAGAACTATCAGACACAGTAACCCATGTATTCAGAACTATAGTATCATTCACGATCAGTTATCAGTAAACTATGTATTAGCATACAAATTTAGCTATCACGCATTCGCGATCTCAGTTTCTATGTATACATGTTTGCACTCTCACATTCATATCAGTCAGTTAGTTAGCATTGCTCATGCATGTAAACCCTTTTCATTTAGCCTACCTCACTCGTATACTCAGTACTCCAGTTGTACTGATGCATTCATGCTATGGTGTTTTCTCTTTATACTACACCATAGGTTCAGAGACACAAGTTCCAGACCAACAGTAGCAGTCACATTCCAGTATACAGAGTTGTAGTGAGTCCTCTTCATTCGAGGATGATATGATTCGATTCATTTATTATTTCGGTTAGTTTTTTAGTTTACGGAGTTAGTTGGAGACATGTTCCTTCAACTCCTTATTTAGTCTTTACTTCGAGGCTCTCAGATACAGTTCAGATTTAGTTCAGATTTGATTCAGTTTTCAGTTGTTTTGGGTATCTTTCACCCATATAGATGTTATTTTACTAGATTCTTTATTCAGTTAAACCTTATGGCCTACATGTTCATGTTTTCTGCATTATTATGATATATATTGCAATATACAGGTACAAATATCAGTCATGGGTTAGCTTGTGGTCCTTCAGGGTCATGAGCACCGTGTAGCATTCCAATTTAGAAAATCGAGGCATTACATACTCTCATTATTATTTTTGGTGAGACCATTAGAATATGAGTTGCCAACATTCTACCCTTTCTTGGATTTTATAAAATCCAAGAATTTCTAATATATCTGTTGATCCGTATTAGGATCTAAGAAACTCGAACTTGCAATATTTGCGGCTATAAGCCTGTGAATCCCATTTGGGCGAGGATATTATATCTGCCTCTGTTTGATTTACCTCTTTCCCTTCCTCTATTAGATGAGTTTGATCCTTGCGATGCTATCCTGTACATCATAGAAGACATTTAGGTTAGATATTCCCTAGTAAGAATATCGGGAAGACTATTGTCTGATCCTTTTACATATTGGATTTCAAAATCAAATGGAGCTAATAAAGCTTACCATCTTGCAAACATTTGTTTGGATACGTCGTTCTTACAATCTTTATTAAGGATGAACTTAGCAGCTTGACAATCAATTTTTATTAAAAATTTTTGATTATATAAATCACCTTGAAATTTTAACATATATTCAACTATTACAAGGATTTCCTTGGCAACAGTTGCATAATTTTTTTGGTTTGTATTCCATTTCCAGAGTAAAATTGGATGATATAAGCTTGTTTATCTTGTGGGGAATATTGCTTTAAAATTCCACCATAGACTATCTTAGAAGCATCAGTTTCAATAATTTTTTCCCAGTTGGGATTAGTTAATGTAAGGCATGGTAGGTTATTAACCTTTGCCTTAATATTTTTTACTTCAAGAGTATGACTCTCTGTCCATCCATTTGGAATCTTTTTTAATCTATCATATAAGATAGCTGTATCTTTAACAAGATCCATTATAAAAGAAGATATATAATTTAGACTACCAAAAATCTTTTTAATTGGATTTTGTGTGTTATAATATCTGGGAATTTAGAAGAGAATTCTTTGCTTCTGTTAATAGGGCCAATTTTCCCATGGTCAATATTATGACCTAAAAATCTGACTTTTGTTTGGACAAGAAACATCTTTGGTTTAGATATAACCAAACCATTCTGTATGATGATCTTTTTGAAAGGATTCAGATGTTTAAAATGTGTCTCTATATTTTTTGAGAACACCAAGATGTCATCAATGTAGACTATTATAAAATTGCCATAAGGCATGGATATATCATTCATAATATTTTGGAATTTTGACGAAGCATTCTTTAATCCAAACGGCATAACATTCCATTCAAACTGTCCCATAGGAACATTAAATGTAGTCTTATATTTGTCTACTTCTAATATTTGGATTTTCCAATAACCGGATTTCAAGCCAAATTTAGAAAATATTAAAGCATCATATAATCTGTCTAATAAGTCCTTTTTATTAGGAATAGGATACCTGATCCATCCGAGGACTTTGTTGAGAGACTTATAATTAATAACCAATCTTGGTACCCCTCGTTCCTATTCAGCATGCTTATTAACATAACATGCAATGCATGACCAAGTAGATTTGGAGGGTCATATGAGACCTTAATGCAAAAGAGATTCAATTTCTATTTTACATAGTTCTAAATAACCAGAATTAATTTGGAAAGGTCTTGCCTTAGTTGGGATATTATCCTCTTGGAAACTGTCTTCATATGGAAGACTAATCATATGTTTTTTCTTTGCCAGAAAGCATTTGAATGGTCTCCACATATTTATAAAGAAAACTGGTTTTTCAGAAAATTTATTTTTCCTATCAGTTTAAGGTTTTGTAAAGTTTGTTCTATTGACAAACTACAAAATTCAGTTTTTAAAAATTCCATTTGTGTATTTTTGGAAAGTATTCTTTCCTTTATTAGATTTATATATCTGGTATAAGGTGGTTTACACCATTCAAACTTGATTTACTCATTATCAAAGGTACCTGTTACCCCACTTTCATCCCACCAAGTAATGGGATATGTATGGATAAACCATGGCTTTCCCAAAATAATTTTGTTGCTGATATTTTTTACCAGTACGAAAGTTTCTGGCATGCAAATTTTATTTTGGTAAATATATGCTTTGGGGATTTTATATTCTACCCCAATCTTATGACCACTGGTATTTCTTAAAACATGATCGGTTTTTACAGAATATTTTGAAGGTATTATGCCTTCTTGAATGCAATTACAATCTGCTACACTATCAATGAGAGCTGTATTTTTTTTTTGTAATTGTAATCAATTAAAAGAGTTACCTTAGCATAAAATTATTGTTGGGCAACCGCTTCTAAGGTTTGAAGAAATCCTTCTTCAGGTAAGGCATGATTATGACTTACCTATGTAGGTTTGACATTTGGGTTTACTAATACAAAAACCTTTTTGTCCAAACCCATATTATGATCTTTAAGGAAAGATATTTCTTTCTTGAGTTTATTAATCTCAACCTGTAGATCTTGTGTTGTTGCTGGGACCTCAACCACTTTTTGTCTTTATTTGAGAAGTCTGCTGACTTCTGTTATAGTATATGGATCCTTTTGGGAGGGAATTTCCTCCTATTCTTTAGAAGAACTCGTAGAGGTTTGATCTTCCTTATGGTTCAAATTCTTTAGCATTTCTAAACAAATTGCTAATCTGTCTTCCTTTAAGACATTGATTTCCAAATCTTGGAATTGGGAGTGCATTTTATAAAAAAACATCTTCTTCTTCCTTGTTACTACAAGACTGTCCTTTTTTGACATGGAAGACATTCATCTTCTGAAGATATATAATCTTCATTATGAAGGACTCGAAGGTCTTCATCTATAGATGAATTTTCTTCCTCATTATCACTAAGGTCCGGACTCAAATTTTCCAGAGACAAATGAGCAATATTTTGCACAAAGAGTCTTTAATTTTGACATCCAAAGTGAAACTCTTAATTTTTTCTTTTACTTTGCGATGTTTTGCAAAGTGACCTTCTCTACCACATCTGTAGCAAGCATTAGTCTTTTTGGATTTCCTATAATCCTTTTATATTTTTTCTCAATTCTCTTATCCTTTCTATCCTTAGAGAATTTTTTTTATGCCTATAAGGCTCTTTAGAACTTCTTGGAATATCTATGGCAAATTGTTCATAAAATTCTCCTAGTTACTGTCTTTCATTAAGACAGTACTTCTTAACTTGTTGATTGAGCCTAATTTCATTACATAAGGCTAAACCTTCTTGAGTACAAACATTTATCTGCCTACCATAGGTGTACTCATCATAGTTAATTCTTAAGGAAGGTCCCTTTAGAGTCTTTCTGACCCTTTCAGGAAACAACATTGGAAGACCATTTATGAATTTGGACTTCCAGTGAGAATTATTACTCTCAGGTAATTCCATAACTCTTGACAAAAATACATCTTTATACTATCTGAAAGATGTAACAGTCTTGCACCTTAGGTTTTGGAGAATAGTCCTGATAGTCTCACCATTGTTGGACCATCTTCCTAAAAAATGCTCTATAATACTAAAAACCAAAGTGTAAACCGCATTTAGAACAGGTTGGCCCTCTTTTATTTTAACCGCCTGCACAGTTTTTGTATGTTGGTCTAAAGTGAGATAATTATCCCACCAGCTTTTTAGTTGACCAGTGAATCCTGCAGTAATCATTTCTGCAATGGTCTTATCATTATTATCCTTGTGGGCCTTACAAATTGTACTGTACATCAACATTCAATGTACTATAGTAGAAATTTGTCTGTTAGTAATGCCATCTATGTTCCACTCATATATTTTATTTCCCCTAAAACTATTAGGAATAAGCCATTCTTGCTCTTTCAATAGGACATCCTTTGGAGTTGGTCTAGGATAATAAAATATTCTTTGGACTGGTTTCCTCGCAAATTTTTCTAAGATCTTATTAACCTCACTAGGACCTGATTTGTCCTTTATTTTTTTTCACCATGGATAGGATTTATCTTCAATCCACTAAACTTTTCTTCCAACAATTTTTGTATATCATCTACGTCGCTGCTTAACTTAAAATCTCTAATATCAGGGAGAGGCTGAATACTAGGAGTAGCCATAGCAACCTAATGTTTTTGGTCTTTTTGCTTAGTATTACTAAACTCTATTTTCTTTAATTCAGATAGAATTTTATCAACTATATCATGCAGAGAGATTATTTGTTCTCCTAATATGCTTATATAAATATTAGCATAATTATGCTGTTTTAACATTGTATTGACATGTTGAGAAATGATAAGAGCAGTATCATTCTCAATCAATTTAGCAAAGGCAGTAAAATGTACTACTTTGTTATCCTTTTCAATTTAAAAAGATTGTTGGGGGGAAAGATTGATGTGGTGATTTCACCATTACTTAATTTAAAGTCTTTCGTAATCATGGAAATATAATTATCCTTATATTTGTTCATAAACCAAGGAACAAAAGTAATCATTATAGTATGAACAGAAAGATCTTTATAAAACTCTTCCTGAAAAACAGTTTTTTCTTCTTTATTAAAACTTTGAAATAACCATTGTCGAAATAGTTCCCATCTAGGCTTAAAGAACTCATCTGAGATCCTTTTTCTTATTGTAGATCTCGAGCTAAAATCAATTTTGTTTTGATTTAATTTAAACCTATGGGAAAATACATTTTGTATTCAGTTGGTTCCATATCAGGAACAATACTAGCAATATTATCTTTATCAATTCTGATATTATTCATTCTAGAACTTTCTCTAATTTGAGAAGTAGAAGCTCTAGATGGAGAATTGACAACATAATCAATAGGAGAGATATATGAAGATGTTGATCTAGTTAATCTTGATGCAGATGAAACACTTAAATTATCAACTCTATTTATTAGAGGTAAAGAATCAAAAAATCTAATTTTAACGGTACCATCAACGGTCTGTCTACCTCTGTAATTTTGCTATTCGATTAATTCTGAGGAGGACCTGTATCCTCAAGAATCTATTCTTTGGGAAAATCAATTTCCTCCTATTTAATGGGTCTTATTATAATAACTTTAGACCTACCAAAGTCGGTTTCTATCAGAATGGTTTCATTCTTGAAATCCATCATTTTACACATGTAATTCAAAGTATAAAGAGGTTTATAGTAAATTATATAACATATACATATAACCTCAGTCCCTGGCATATAATTATAGTCATGAAATTTAATGTTTAGTATTAAGGTATTCAAAGAGTTCTCATCACTCAGAGATATCTGCAAATTAGGATATGCATTAAAATAATAAGGCCAGAGGCAAAACTTGTTTGGACAGTCCCTACGAGAGACCTTTTGTAAAAGATTGTAAAGTAAAAAAAAAAATTAAGAGTCTTACTTTGGATGACAAAATTAAAGACTCTTTGTCCAAAATATTGCTCAATTCCTTTGTAGAAAAGTCTATTCCGGACCATAGTGATAATGAGGAAGAACATTCATCTACGGATAAAGACCTTCGAGTCCTTAATAATGAGGATTACATGTATTTAGAAGACGAATGTCTTCCATGCCAACAAAGACAACCTTGTAGTAACAAAGAAGAAGAAGATGTTTTTTTACAACATCTACTCCCAATTCCAAGATGTTTTTTTATAACATCTACTCCCAATTCCAAGATTTGGAAATCGATGTCTTAAAGGAAGATAGATTAAAGGCTTTTTTTTTTATAAATACTAAAGAATTTTAACCATGAGGAAGATCAACCCTATACTAGTTCTTTTAAAGAGTAGGAGGAAATTCCCACCCAAAAGGGTCCATGTACTATGACAGAAGTTCGCAAACTTCCCAAAGAAAGACAAAGAGTGGTTGAGGTCCCGACAACTATACAAGATCTATAGGTTGAGATTAATAATCTCAAGAAAAAAATACCTTTCCATAAAGATCATAATCTGACTTTGGACAAAAGGGTTTTCTGCATTAGTAAACCCAAATGTCAAACCTACAAAGGTAAGTCATAATCCTACCTTACCTGAAGAAGGATTTCTTCAAACCATAGAAGTTGTTTCCTAATAATATTTTTATGCTAAGGTAACTCTTTTAATTGATTACAATTACAAAAAAGAATTTACAGCTCTCATTGATAGTGGGCAGGTCATAATTGCATTCAAGAAGGCATAATACCTTCAAAATATTTTGTAAAAATTACTCATGTTTTAAGAAATGGAGTGGTCATAAGATGGGGGTAGAATATAAAATCCCCAAAGCATATATTTGCTAAGATAAAATTTGCATGCCAAAAGCTTTTGTACTGGTCAGCAACAAATCATTCTGGGAAAGCCATGGTTTATCCATATATATCCCATTACTCGGTGGGATGAAAGTGGGGTAACAAGTATCTTTGATAATAACAAGACCAAGTTTGAATGGTTTGAACCACCTTATACTAGATATATAAATCTTATAAAGGAAATAATACTTTCCAAAAATAGAGAAATGGAATTTCAAAAAAATGAAATGTATAGTTTGTCAATAAAACAAACTTTACAAAACCCTAAACAGACAGAAAAAATAGATTTTCTGAAAAACCAGTTTTCCTTAAAAATATGTGGAGACCATCTAAATGCTTTTTGGCAAAGAAAAAAATATATGGTTAGTCTTCTATATGAAGACAGTTTTCAAGAGGATAATATCCCAAATAAGGCAAGACCTTGCCAAATGAATTTTGATTATTTAGAATTATGTGAAAAAGAAATTGATTCTCTTTTGCATAAAGGTCTCATATGAACTTCCAAATCTCCTTGGTCTTGCACTATATTTTATGTTAAAAAGCATGCTGAACAGGAACGAGGGGAATTATGCAGAAAAATTATGCAGCTATTTCCAAGGAAATCCTTGCAATAGTTAAATATTTGTTCAAATTTCAAGGTGATTTATATAATCAAAAGTTTTTAATAAAAATTGATTGTCATGATGCTAAGTTCATCTTTAATAAAGATTGAAGGCACAACGTATCCAAACAAATGTTTGCAAGATGGCAAGCTTTATTAACTCTATTTGACTTTGAAATCCAATATGTCAAAGGATTAGACAATAGTCTTCCCAACTTTATTACTAGGGAATATGTGACCTAAATGTCTTCTATGATGTACAGGATGGTATCATAAGGAACAAACTCCTCTAATAGAGAAAGGAGAAGTGGTAAATTAAACAGAGGTAGAGGTAATATCCTCACCCAAATGGGAAATCAAAGGCTTATTGGAACACCCCAAGAGTACCCCCTGGGCTCCACATGGTGCTTACAGTCCCGAGGGACCAAAAGCTAACCCATGAGCTAGTACCTATTGTGAGAACTGAATAATATAATAATATATGCAGAAGAACAACTGATAAGCCATAAGGTTTTAAGTCATAAATCTGATAAAGTCTAAAATACAAAATTGATAAAATGTCTGAAATGACAATAAAATCTGAAAACTAACTAACTGTTTGTACTAGTCTGAAAATCCTCTACTGACTGAATAAGAGTTGATGAGATAGGCCCTAACTAACTCTAACTAGCTACTAAACTAAAAAATATGAAGATAAAATAGTCTGTCCTCAAAATATGAGGACTCACCACTGCTATGAATGATAATCTAGAAAGTCCATGTGCGATTTAGGAACTGAGCATTTGAACCTATGATATGATACATCATAGTGCAAAAAAAAAGTATGCGATCAATACTTTGCATTTATTGGTATGCTAAATAAGGTAGGCTGATATGCATGGTTTTATGCACTTGAATATTAACTGTCTGAATATATCTATAAAAGAAGTACTAAATAGAGTGCATGAAATTTGAAGATACTAAGGATACGTGAAATTTGTTAATACTGAGGATGCATTAAATCTGTAAGTACTGAGGAGGCATGACCAAGCATATAATATGTTCTGAAAAAAATTTGTAAATACTAAAATACTAACATATGATAACTAAATCACTGATATTTGTATGCTATGGTCAAGCACCTAAAATTGAATTACTAAATTAATTTCTGGACTGAGATTATGAGAGGTATCATCTAACTAACATGCCCCAATCTGAGCTAACCAAAGTCTAACCTGTAACCCCAGTTGGAAGGGTATTATTATTGTGCCATGGGTACTAACACTGGCTGTATGGATCCACTATACTGATGTACTGTCCTGAAGGACTAAGGGTGTCAAGCCTAAACTGACAGGTGACCCCTGCAAGGTAGCAAAGCCTAAAATGACGAGTGACACCTCATATCCTATATTGGTTATGTAATTCTGGAGTATAGGGAATGATACTAACGACTTTGCCTATCTAATGAGGAAGCCGCCATCCTTGAACTCACCCGGTTCTAGATCCTACTCCCAACTAAGCTGACGTAGAATACTAAACTATTCTAAGTTTAATTGATTCTGATGATTGACTAAAATGATAATGCTCATAACATATACTAAAACTATTCTGAAGATACTGAGACTTGGTAAACAGTTGGGTTTTTGGGTATTCATAACCCCCAAGACTCAATAGCAATAATAGTAAAATAGTACTTAAACTTGGAGGACATAACATGAAAGCTTTTATCAAATATTCCTTCTTGTAGGCATTTTATCAAACACTTGATATTCATAGTTTAAACTAATTATGCGAATAGTATGAAACTTGGAGTAATGGCATGATTTCTACATCAATAACACTTATTCATGATTTAAATCAATGAATAACAACATTAAAATATGTGGGGTCTGATAAATAACAACAATTTCAAGTAAACATGGTATATAATTTCAATTCATGGGAGTTCATGGTTAAAATGAAAATTTAAAATCATAATAACTTGTAAAGATCACAACTTTAAATTTAAAAGAGGATACTTGGATTCCATGGGTGAAATAAACCCATGGATGAATACCTAACATACTTGAGTAGTTGAATTCTTGGAGTTTCTTGGAAATTTTCTTGGTAATTGATCTTGAATCTTGAGGGGTAGGCTTTTCTATTTGTAAGAGAATGCTATTGATTTGAGAGGAATTTAATAAAATAATGACTTAGTAGGTTTTTAGGGCATTAATTTCGTGTTTTGGACTGATTAGGTCCATGGAAAAAGACCCAACTGTCCATGAAATAATTAAAATTTTTTGTCACTTGAATCCCATTTTTGGGCTTCACCGCACGCAGTGCCATAGCGGTAAGCCACTAGAATTTGGCTGAAACTATATTCCATAGACAAGTACAAAAATGCACTTTGACGCGACGCGGTGGAATAGCGTTGCATCACTTGAAATTAACGAGTGCAAACTGACACTCTGGTGCGACGCGATGCCAATCACAGAGTCTCACTGGAAAGTGATAATTGTGAAATGGACCATATCACGGTGAGACAGTGGAAAAGGATGAACACCATTTTTAAGGTCACCACAACGAGGTGCTGCTCAAATTGAGCTACTACTTTTACTAAAAGTGCCATAACTTCTCACTCGAGTATTGGATTTGGACAAAATTGATATAGTTGGAATTCTAATTCAATTTATCACAACTTGGTGGGTCTCGAGCTGGAAAATTTTGAGTAGAGCAAAAGATATTGTCGTTTGAAGTTGACTAAAGCAACATTTTTATTGAAATTTCAATCGGTAAGGATTATATTGATTCGTCTAAAAGCTGGGAGTGATTTGTCACTTTAATATACATCAAACTAACTCTTAAAACTTCCAAAGAATCATAATGTACTATGCATAAGCTTGGAACATAACACTAACATTTGTTTGGATTTTTGGGGTATTACAATATCTCCCCTTGGAAATATTCATCCTCGATTGAGACTGGTTAAGCTAAAAATATCGAGGAACTTAGATTACTTGCTAAATATACGTGATGAAAAAATTATTACATGACTGAGTCTAAAACATGATTCATGAGTGAACTGGTTCTGTGAATGCATGACTGACATGAGAATGATATACAACTAAAATGGAGCATTGAAAAGAGAAATTCTATGAAGATTGTTACCTTAAGTTGAGTTTGAGTTTGCGTAGAAAAGATGAGGGTACTTGGTTCGCATATCTTATTTTTCTTCCTAAGTGGCTCCCTCAATAGACTGATTCCGCCAAAGAACTTTGACTAAGGGAACTTCTTTGTTCCTTAGTCTATGAATTTGTTGATCAAGGATCTCGACTGGAATTTCTTTGTAAGAAAGGTTGTTCTAAATATCTACGCTTTCTAAGAGAACGACAACTGCTAGGTCTCCAATGCACTTCTTCAACAAAGAGATATGAAAGACTAAGTACACTGGCGCTAAGTTTGCAGGCAACTCAAGCTCATAAGCCACCTTTTCAAAATGGCTCAAAACTCTATAAGGACCAATGTATCAGGGACTAAGCTTCCCCTTCGTCCAAAGTTTTGCATTCGATTCTACAAGGGTCTACTTTAAACATGTATAACTTTTTATATATGTAGAATTTTGCATGTTAAGACCCACTAAATTGTAGATAATTGAATTAGCTTTCCAACGATACAAATTTCGCCTAAATTCGATACCCAAACAAAAAGTTGTGGCATTTTTTGTGTAAGGCAGTAAGCCTATGTAATAGTGATGCGATGCATCGGCCTGCACGTTACAGAACTGTTTCACATGCTATTTCAGATTTTAAAGGGTCTAGAGGTACTTTGGTCACTTTCCCTCACCCAAATCTGCCCATAACACTTAATTTCAGCCCCCAAAAGCATTATACACTCAATTATTCATCTTTTCTCTCAAAGAAAAACCCTAGCCTCCTCAAGAACACCAAGAACTTCATCAATTTTTCTTCAAGAAAAGTAAGAACTCAATTTTCCTAATTCAATAATGGTTTCAAGATTGTGTTACTCCTTCAAGATTGAAGCTTTAAGGTATGTGGGAGTTCATCCATGAGTCCTCTTTCACCCATGGAGCCCAAAAAAACTTTTTTCTTTTAATTAAAGAATGAATCTTCCATTACTATGGTATTTTGTATGTTCAAGAAAGATAGAATTTCATGTTTTCATGATGTTTTTAATTCAATTCAGCCCACGTATGATACCATCAAAAATTTTAAATTCCTCATGCTATGAATTTGAATTTTCCATGCTTTATTCAAGTAAATTCCACGATAGATCCTAAATTCCTGATGTATAGTAATATTCTCATGTTTTAAATTCATGCCTTCCACATGTTTGATGAAATTCCCATATCATGTTAAGTCAATTTCAAGATGAATCCCCAAGCTATGAACTTTGCATGTAACTCTACTGTTCCCTCATGTTTAAGACATTCCTACATTCAAGCTATGAACTTTACATGTTTTGATGAAACACCCATGTCCTATTTCAAGAAAATTATATGTGAATTCCCCAATTCATGATCTTAGTTATGTAATCATTCTATGCTCCCTTGTTAAAGATATTCCCATGTCCAAGTTCATGATCCCCATGTGTTTGATGAATTGCCCCATATTAAAGTATTAATCTCCACGTGCTTGATAGAATGTCTGTATGAATTGAATAGGGTAACCATGACACGTTACCATGTGTTCTCATTTATGTACAAGTCCATAACCTCCAAGTGTTTGATAAAATATCTCAGTGAATGAATTGTGAACAATTGACTATGGTTATGCTTTTCAAGATCATGCTATGCTTCATGCTATCGAGTCCTAGGGGTATTTAATAACCAAAAATCTAGTTGTTGACCTAGAGCTACAGTAGTTATAGGATAGTCTGAGAAACATCACAATCAGTAGTATTCAGTTAGTACAAAACTCAGTATTCAGTCAGACACCAGAACTAAGTGAACTCAGTCCAGTTTAGTTAGTGAACACGATCAGTCATAGTTCAGTCTAGCCTAGTACAATTTAGATATCAGTTCAGTGTCTATTCAATTGGAAGTAAGATTCAGCACTGAGTGAACCCAAGGATGGGGACTCATCTGCCAGTAGAGGGTGTGATCCTTAGAAGTAGTCCTTGTGTTCCAGAACTACGTAGCTAGTGTAGGTTGAGATATCAATCTACCAGATTGAGGGTTGATGAGATGTTTTACCTGTCAGATTGAGGGTACCACTGTTCTCATTTAGAGCACCTACCAGATTGAGGGTGACTCTTCAGCTTGTCTTTACCCGTGGCACGATCTTGACACCCTTCCAGCTGGAGTTACAGGTTGGACCCCAATCATTTCAGAGAGGGACATGTTGGTTAGATGATTACTTACCACAGTTTCTATTTTAGACTCAGTATAGAACTTAGTTCAGTTCTACAGAATCAGGACTATTTGAAACAGTCACTCAATTATCAATAACTCAATTATTAGTAATTGTAGCTATTGGTTACTCAGTATTCAATTCTAGTATAGTCTCAGTTACAGTATCAGTTACCGTCTTAGTCACAGTCACAGTCTCAGTCGAGTAATTAGATCAGTAACTCTGTTCAATTTCAGGTTTGCTTGATCATAGCATACAATTATCAGTTATTCAGTTATCAGTATTTTAGAACCTTAGTTTACAGACTATTTTAGAATCATGTTATACGCTTGGTCTTGCATTCTCAAATAATATATTTTTCACGAATTCATGCTCAGTTATCTCATGTTACTCAGTCAGTCCTTACCTCATATACATAATACTCTACAATTTTAGTCCAGTTATTCAGACTAAGTACAGTTCAGTCTTACATGCCTAGTATTCAACTATCAGACATTTATTTAATTAGATAAGTTAGTATGTTTATGCATTCGTGATCAGTGTGATTGTATATTTATATCCTCAGTTTTTTTTCGGTCTCTATCACGTTGTTTCAGGCCCAGTATTCATTCGATATCTATGTCTTATCATATTCTACCTTCAATTATACTTATACCATTAAAGCAAGTTTACAAAAACGAAGTGTAGAGATTCACCATCTTATTAGAGAATGTTTGTCACTCATGCTTTAAGATATTTTAGTTATTAGTTTTTCCCAGCCTATTGATGAGTCTACTAATAGTTAGCATGCATGTTTTATGATTACATATGAAATTAGTTTTACTTATTATATTCACACCTGCATACTCAATACATTTTAGAAGTACTGATCCATATATTTTTCTATGTGCTACATTATCTCATAATTTAGGTATCAATTATAGCCTACGCATCATGATCACACAGTTGGAGATTCTAGCCAGCAGGTGATTAGTTATCCTACTTTGGGAACTCCAGACAGTTTTAGTTTATGTACAGTTCATTTATTTTCATGTGTATTGATTAGTGGTAGTTGGAGGCATGTCCTATCTATCTATAGTCAGTATAATAAAGGCTTCATAGATATCAGTCAGAGTCAGTCATGTAATTTTAGTTTCATCCTTAAGATTTATCAGATTGTAAAGCTTTATCAGTAGTGTATCTATTTTAGATTTTTAGTATGATTATGTTTCTACACAAAAGAACATCTATTTATTATGTTATAATTTAGTTGCTTAATAGTATGCTAGTTCATGGGTTAGCTTGGGATCACTTGTGGCTCCAAGCACTATGTGACGACTAGGGGTAGTCTCGGGTCATTACAATTAGCCACTGGGTTAGCCGAAATAGCAACTAGCTGAGCATTCTGAGCCATTACATAATGGGCTAGATTAGTGAATACAACTTTAAACTCCATGAAAAACATGCTCGTTCGGGGGATCTTCCTGAATGGGCAGAAGTGCTGGCTGGTTTACATTTCATATTCTATTTGTCTTTTTGGGAGGTATGATCTGTAAATGAAAGGGATAATAGATTAGATATATATTTTAACATGAGCATCATTCTCAGTCACACGACAAAAATATTGAAAGAAGGTAACTTTTCCTAAAACGCCTCATAGCCTCTTGTCCATAAGTATGGCGTGCTTTACACCCATGCACAAGACTTTACTTGACACGGATTTTAGTCTTTCTAGGATACTTTAAAACCTTAGGCTCTGATACCAATATTGTAATTCCCCGAGAGTACACTCTGGTGCCACACGGTGCTTACAGTCCTGAGGGACCACAATCTAACCCATGAGCTAGTACTTGCTGTGCGCACTGAATAATATAATAGCATATGTGGAAGAACAACTAATAATCGATAAGGTTTTAAGTCATAAATCTAATAAATTCCATAAGACTAAACTGATAAAACGTCTGAAATGGAAATAAAATCTAAACATTTACTAATTGTCTATACTAGTCTGAAAAGCCTTTACTAACTGAATAAGAGTTGATGGGACAAGCCCCAACGAACTCTAACTTGCTACTGAACTAAAAACATAAAGATAAAATAGTCTGTCCTCAAAATATGAGGACTCACCACTGCTACGACTGATAATTTGAAAATTTTATGTTTGATCCAAGAACTCAGCATCCGAACCTATGATATGATACATCATAGCGCAAGAAAAGAGTATGCGATCAACACTTTCAAATGTACTGGTATGCTAAATGAGGTAGGCTAATATGCATGGTTTCATGAACCTGACTAATAACCTGAATATATATATATATATATATATAACATGAAGTACTGAAAAGAGTGCATGAAATATATAGATACCGAGGAAATATGAAATCTATAAATACTGAGGATGTATGAAATCTGTAAGTACTGAGAATGCATAAAATCTATAAGTACTAAGGATGCATGACCAAGCATATAAAATGTTCTGAATAAAATCTGTGAATACTGAAATACTAAAATCTGATAACTGAATCACTGATATCTGTATGCTATGGTCAAGCATTTGAAACTGAATTACTAAATTGGTTCCTGGACTGAGACTGTGGGAGGTATCATCTAATCGATATGACCCAATCTAAGCTAATCAGGGTCCAATCTGTAACCCCAATTGGAAGGGTGTTAGTACCATGACACGGGTACTAATACTGGCTATGTGGATCCACTATACTGATGTCCTATCTCGAAGGACTAAGAGTGTGAATCCTAAATTGATGGGTGACCCCTGTAAGGTAGCCAAGCCTAAACTGATGGGTGATTCCTCATATCCTACGCTGGCTACATAGTTCTGGAGTACAGGGCTACTACTAATGACTTTGCCTATCTGACGGGGAAGCCGCCATCCTTGGAATCGCTCACTTCTAAATCCTATTCCCAACTGAGCTGACTTGGAATGCTAAACTATTCTAAGTTTAACTGATTCAGCTGATTGACTAAACTGATAATGCTCATAACATATTTTGAAATTATTTTGAAGATACTAAGACTTGGTAAACAGTTAAGTTTTCGGGTATTCATAACCCCCAGGACTCAATAGCAATAATAGTAAAATAGTACTTAAGCTTGAAGGACATAACATGAAAGCTTTTATCAAATATTCCTTCTTGTAGGCATTTTAGCAAATAGTTGATTTCATAGTTTAAACTAATCATGGGAATAGTATGAAACTTGGAGTAACGGCATGATTTCTACATCAATAACACTTAATCATGATTTAAATCAGTGAATAACAACATTAGAACATGTGGGGCCTGATAAACAAGAATAATTTCTTGTAAACATGGTATAGAATTTTAATTCATGGGAGTTCATGGTTAAAATGACAATTTAAAATCATAATAACTTGTAAAGATCACAACTTTAGATTTAAAAGAGGATACTTGGACTCCATGGGTGAAAGGAACCCATGGATGAACACATAACATACCTGAGTAGTTGAATTCTTGGAGTTTCTTGGAAATTTTCTTGGGAATTGATCTTGAATCTTGAAGGCTAGGGTTTTTTATTTGAAATAAAATGCTCTTGATTTGAGAAGAATTGAATGAAATAATAACTAAGTAGGCTTTTAGGGCATTAATTTTGTGTTTTGGACTGATTAAGGGTCATGGAAAAAGACCCAACTGCCTCTGAAATAATTAAAAATTTTAGTCATTGAAATCTCATTTTTACGCTTCACCGTGACGCGGTGCCATCGCGATGAGCCACTGGAATTTGGATGAAACTGTATTCCATGGACAATTATGAAAATACACTTTGACGCGACACAGTGGAATCGCGTTGCGTCACTGGAAATTAACAAGTGCGAACTGGTTCTCTGCGCGACGTGATGCGAATCGCGGAGCCTCACTAGAAAGTGACAATTGAGAAATGGCCCCTAGGCATGACATGACATGACTCTTATCATGGTGCCACACTGGAAAAGGACGAACGCCATTTTTGTGTTCACCGGGACATGGTGCTGCTCATATTGAGCTATTGCTTTTACTAAAAGTGCCATAACTTTTCACCCGAGCATCGAATTTGGGAGAAATTGGTATAGTTGCAAAGATAATTCAATTTTTCATAACTTGGTGGGTCTCGAGCTGGAAAATTTTGAGTAGAGAATGATATTCTCATTTGAAGTTGACTAAAGAAACATTCTTATCAAAATTTTAATTGATAAGGATTATATTGATTCGTCTAATAGCTGGGAGTTATTTGAGACTTTAATATACATCAAAATAACTCATTAAACTACCAAATAACCATATTTACTATGCATGAGCTTAGAACATGACACTAACATTTGTTTGAATTTTTGGGGTATTACACTTATAGCCACAAACATTGCAAGTTCAAGTTCCTCACATCTTAATATGGATCAGCAGATATTTTAAGAATTCTTGGATTTTATAAGATCCATGAAAGGGGAGAATATTGTTCCCTCATATTCTAATGGTCTCCCTGATAATAATAATGAGAGTATTGAGCTGTATTAGCAAAATGAAGCAGAAAAGGTTATATTTCTTCTAGAAAACCATGACCTCAGATGGAGGAACAATCCATGGCAATTGATGCAAAAGTATCTGGATAATACATTTATACTACTGTCACATACAAATATCGTATGCATTTGAGACAATATTATCTCAAACTGGCTCAGCTGAAATTCAGTATTTTCATGCAAATAGTACCAGAAAAGATTATAATTTTTCCAAAACTATTATTAAGAAAATCTTCACTCCTAAAGAATTGGGTTTAAGTACTCTCAAGGAGAAAGATTATCTGCATCCGGAAAAAAATGTCACAGTAAATTTTAACTACTGGGATTATGTGGAAATACGGATAGGAAACATTCATGGTTTATTAAAATTTGTGGAAACACCTACAAACAAAGCATTCCAAATTGGTTTCCACAATGGTGGATCTACTATGATCCTTCAGCAAGCATCTTGCCAGAACCTTTTAAAGTTTTTATAATGATTGGATAGAAGTATCCCCAATACTTCTCACAATGCAAGGTGAAAACATATATTTTAAGGGAATATCAACTATGTATTTTTTTATTTAATTCTCTATTCCTTGGATTATGAAATGGTTTATTGAGGTAAAACCAAACCTCAATAATTTTCAATGCTTGACCAGGATATTTTATACCAAATTCTGGAGCAAGTTACATAAAAAAAAGCTGATGGTAATATCCACGACCACCAACTAATTAAGACTATGAAAACAACCATCAACCAATACAAAGAACAGAGGGAGAAGGCCCCATTACATGAACATGAGGAGCATAGTTCGTTCAAAAATATTGGCCATAAGCTTTAAATAAAGAAGGGAACAATATCAAAGTCTGAGATGATTGCGTCATCTATGGAAGAAGTCAGAAGAGACTTAATAAAGAACCTCGACAAAGGATGTTCTTCAGACATGTCCATATCATCTTTTGGTCATACAACAGACAATGAAGAAGACTGCTTAGCTGGAGAATCCCAAAGCATCCAGAGCAATGAAGAATTGGACTTGAATGAATATCTGAAAAAATTCCAAGACACATTGGAAGAATCTTCCAAATCTGCAAAAGGCAAAGGAAAAATGTGAAATAATTTAAGAAGACCCCACCGCCAATTATATTATTGGGGACAACATCACATGGGACGATAGCTTTTATAAAGCTAACAATAAAGGCCATTTTATTTTATAAAGTAAAGTCAAATTGTGTAATCAGAAGGGCCAATTATGAATAGTAAAGACCATTTATAATTTTGTTGTTTTGTGTTGAGCATCCATTATATAAGGAGCTCATTTTCCATTTGTAGAAATAAGTTTTTTAGATAACCACCTCTCTCTACTACTCTTAAAGCTTTTCTTTTGTAATATATTCATCTTGAAGTAAAAGCTTTTGGCTCTGATCAAACTCATCCATGATAAGGTATTATAAAATTTCTTTTATAAATTTTCTTTTCTTTTCTTAATTCTAGCCTAATGTTAGGCTAAATCCCTCATGTTGAACTATAACATACTAAGCTATTAGTATAGTATGGCATAAATTATTGAAATAAGAATCAAATCATCCAATGATATTAAGGTTTCAATACATAGACTTGCAGTTATAGTTTTTGATTCAGGCTTTATGTCGGAGGTCCATTTGAAAGGCCTGTTAGCCAAGAGGGCATTAAAGGCTGTGTTTTGGACCCGTTTTGAATCAAAGCTATGACTATGAGTTTATAATTTACTTGTAAATGTTCCTGGAATATCATTGAAGTGATTCGGTTCTTACATACATACATACATACACATATATATATATATATATGGGATATAATAGTTAATAGCATAATGAATTTTGTTCATGTGTTTCATGCCCATGCTTAATATAATTTTGAATTATTTGTACATGTGATGTAAGTAAAATTAGGACTATGCATGTAACAACTTAAAGTAAATTCACATTCTGAGAGTGATTTGATCAGCATGTTTTTAAAAGTTGTTTTAGTTTCCTCCCACTAAAATTAGAGTTCTTAAATAATAAATTATCAGATATTTTACTGTATTGTTATCCATCAAATAAATATTTTTATTTATTTGTTGTTTACTAGAAAAGGTCTGCCAACTAAGATACGTAATAATTTAAAAATATTTATTGCATTAGACGTGTGGACAAAAAGAAATATTTAATTTTTATGCTAATGCCTGGCCAACTCGGGGAGTATGAAATTTACTTGATTCTTTGTTGTCATGATGGTTAAACTCAAATATGTAAATAGAAATGACCTACCAACTAGGAATCTATTGACATAGAGCTATTTAAGGAAATTGTATGAGGATACAATTGATAAGAGTATCTACCTTCAAAGTATGTGTGAAAAATGACCTGCTGTTATGACCCGAGACTACTCCCTAGTTGTAACACGGTGCTTAGGATTACAAGTGAATCTATGCTAACTCAAGGCCTGAAAAAGCACTAATAATATCAACAATAACTGTTAAAAATACTTAAGTGGAGGCTAAACTTAATAATGAATAAGTATTCAAAGATATCACATCAATAATAATTGAATCTAAACTCACAAGCTGAACATCTAACTATAAGTCTGAAAATCCTCTACTAAGACAAGTTGTTGGGAGAAGCCCTCAACTAATTCTAACTGTCTGAAAACTAGGAACAACAAAAACAAACTAAAATGAAATGCTGAGTCTAGTCCTTCTATGATGAGGACTCACCAAAACTATTGTTGTTGATACAATAAGAGATCGCACTAGACACGATCCGAATACTGAGAGTCAAAACCTATATTATAAGACAATATAATGCAAAATAAAGTATGTAATCAGTACTTTAAATGTATTGAGAATGTGAGATAGGAAAATAACTAATAGAAACTGAATATGGTAGATTAAACATGGTAGACTAATGCAAGACCAAGTAATGGACATGTACTGTACTGTATAACTGAATACAAAGTCATGTATGAATCCAAATCTAAACGTAAATTATGGATTATGGGAGCTACTAATAACTGACACAGCCCAATCTTAGCTAATGGGGGTCCAATATGTAACCTCAGCTAGAAGGATATTTAGTACCTTGCCAAGGGTATGAACACTGACTTATGTGGATTCTCTAAACTAATGTCTAAAGGATCTAAGGTGTCATGCTTGTACTTAAGCGTGACCCTTTAGAACCTATGGTCATGCCATAGCTCTGGGACTTAGGAACTTCTATTAAAGGTCTCAACTTAGCTGGCGGATGAGCCTCCATCCCTACATTTGCTAGGTGCTAAGTACTACTCGCAACTGAATGACACTGATAACTGAAATGCTTAATGTTGATAAACATAATAATCTGAAGTACTGAAATTAATACATTATCTGAAAGCATTCAAAACATGTAAATTGGATAATGTAGTACTCAAAAGTATATGCCTGAAATCCTAGGTCATCAGGTGTTCATAACCCACCACCTCTGAAGAATGCAACTATTATGTCAATTTCACAAACTAAATGAATTTAAAGAATTCAATGGTTGAGGTCCAACAATCATGGGTTTTTACAATGTAGCTAGGGTTCATGATCATGGTCACGCTATAATATTGTAATTCATAATAAATAAAGTATTGTAACTCAATGACACTAAGGGACTAAGATATTAGTGAATTTACCAATATTTGTAAATCCTATATTGTAAAAAAGAAATTGAACTAAAGAGTTGGGTAACTTCAGGACTCAATGGAAAAAAGGGGAATTGCTGATGAAATTTCACGTACCTAAAGATGAGAACCCTAAAGAATTCTTCAGAAATAGATATCTGATGAAGATGAACCCTAGCTCTGCCTTAGGAAAAAAATCACCTCTTTTCTCTTTTGAAACGAAGTGTCGAATGTTATTCTGAGTAATGAGGGCTTGGGGTAATTTGACTATGATATGCCCAAAATAATGTGGTTTTGGTGTTAAAAGAATGAGAAAATACTAATATGCCTCTTTAAAAATCATAACTGAAAACTGCTACGAGGGACGTACGAGACCCCCCCAAGATGGTGGGACTAACCTATGATCGTGGGTTGCACTTGTGGTTGGTAGATGGATAAGATCTCCATCAACATGATCAAAAAAACCTTGGTAAGATATTGGGATCTACCTATAATCGTTCCTTGATTTGTAGGTTTGATGGTTACATCAGGAGATCAAAGGGACTCACGATTGTTCTTGGGATCATGATTTCAAAGCACGATACTAGTTCCATTTTTTGGTAAGAGGGTAAAATTTAATAAATTTCAAATGTTGGGGTTGTATCGATACAATGAGACCATTGTACGATCATACAATATGACCACGGTGGTGGTATGTCACTGCAGAGTAGTGCTTACTAAAAAGGTCGTAATATTTTACTCTATTGCTAGATTAAGGAAAAACTGGATGCATTAGAAAGATAATTCAAATTTCTATCATTTGGTGGATCCGTATCTCAAAGATGCATCAGAATATGTAAGATATGACCATTGGATGCTAATCATTTCTTGAGGAATTGCTCCGCATGGGAAGTTATGGCTTGGTTAAGCGCTAGAGGGTTCTTGTAGCCTTAGTATATGGACAAATCCCCTCTCATACTATTAAAACTTGAGGATTAACCCTAAACGTACTTGAAGCATGGTTCTAGACTTGGCTTGGATTTTTTAAAGCGCTATAATATCTCTCCTTTGGGGTCACTCGTCTTCGAATGGCAACTGACTAAGTAGGAAGGTTACGAGAAAAACACTGTAATTCACATATATTATTCACCACTTATCCTGATATTATTTGGACCAAGACTTGCAAGTTGTATTAGCCATCTCTTTCTCCTCTCTTTAGCCAAATAAAAATTGAATTATTGACCACAAAAAGGTAATTTAAGAGCCAAGTGAGAAATCCTTTACAAAAATAAAGTGAAATCATCTCTTGTACGTACATATAAATATATTCATACTGAAAACAAGAGTAATGCATAAACCATGTATTATTTCTTCCATATTTATCATAAGAAGGGAACAACCAAGTTATAGAGTAGCATTGAAGACTCAATTATTCTCATGATACTTAAAGGACCACAATATTAGTTAAATACACAAATTTTCAATCGCAATAGCGTTTGAAATTCATATTCTTAGAATTAAATTAGAAATCCATATTTTATAAAGATTCAAGCATTTAGGAAAAAAACATAACTTTAAACCCATAAATAGTAAGGTCATTCTACATATCTCTTAGTTGAGAGAATTGATGTAATTTTCTCCTTAGATATGAAGAACCTAAAACCCTAGGTAAGTCTCTTCTCTATTGTTATAGGATGTTTACAATGTGATTTTGAGTATAAGGAGTCATTCTTAGGGACTTAATCCCGTATTGGGTGAATTGGTGTAACGACATTTTTTTTTTGATGAAATATGTGAAATTTATGATTTTGTGTTATTTGACTATTTTACCTCTCTCCGTAATTGAATTATGATATTTCTGGGTCATGGGAGTGATTGGCATGGTTTTTGATGCATTGCGATATGTAGTTTTTGATGGCTTCGAGAGTCTTATTTGATACTTATGGGGATATCTTTTGATCCATGCGATAGATGGCTAAATGGACTGTACCAATAGCTTTGGAATATCGATTTTAGGCTAGGTAGATAATTGGTTCGGGTCTTGGTACACTAAGCTCATTTCAACCTATTTGTCAGAAAGTTGGAAACTTGGAAATATAGGTGTGGGACCCACATTTTGTCGAAATGACCTAGGATGGAAAATACAACTTTGCCAGTAGATCCAGAACACCCATTTTAGGGTGGTAACATATTTGATCTAATTTTACAACTTTTAGATCTCATTTCGACCATCGATTTGAAAAATTGTAATTTCAGATTTTGGGGGTCAACTTCGTGAAAATAATTTTTTTTGAAAATATAATATTTTCATCATGTCCGAAATGTTGAATTTAGTATGGTTGCATAGTTCGTTTGCATATATCGGACTCCGAACGAATTTTGAACATCCCATCGAAGTCCGTTTGGACTTAAAAAAATCTGCAATACTACACTTTTTCTGCTATAAATAGCAGTGTTTTTCCCTTTGGCCTATTTTGCTCATTTTTTATCTTTCTTCTTAGGAGTTAAATCATAAAATAGTGTGAAAGATTAAAAGTAAAGTTTACGGGAGCTTGGGAAGCTAGATTAACAACTATTTCTTGATTTTATTGCGGAGTTAAGGTAAGAATTCATCCATTTCTTATTAATTTCTTGATTAATTTCTCATAACCCAAAAAATCCTAGGGCTTGATTTTAAACCCCAATTTTAGTTCTTTTCACTTGAATAATATTTTTATCTTATAATTACTAGTTTTTAATCAATTTAACCTTTAAAATAACTTCGATTCTTGATTTTAACCCGAATTTCAAAAATTTACCCAGTCAAGCTTAAAAATAGTTTTTATTCAATTCGAACTTCATTTTTGACTTGATTTGATATGGGTTTTCAGCTGTAACTTCCTAAAAATATGGGGAACATGTTTTTGAAGTAAACTTTTAATTTTGCCTTTCTTTTTTGAAAATCCATTCCGGGGTCTGTTTTGACCCCAAACCAAAAGTAGTCAATATGGGTATTGTATGTTTTATTTTGACAAGTAAATTTCATATTAGATATTTTTAGTGGAGTTCGAGATTGTTCATAAAAACTAAGGTCATGGCTTCGAAGTGTAGTGGATCGGTTTTGGCTTTTGAGGTAGGTTATGACTTAACTCTTTCAAACTAGGATGGATAGTAAATTATGGTACAAGATGCATGTTAAGGGTGGGAACTAATCATTAAAAATGGATATCTATGTGTTTTGCCCGTGCGGTGGCCTATATGTGCTGTAATTATTGAAATTAAGATATTATGTGATATGTGTGACTGTGTGGGGTCCTATATGATGTTGATAGCCTTGAATACATGTGAATAATTATATTGTGTTGTTGAAATGTCTAATGTGCAACCATTGGTATTGTGATATATTCATACTTTTTGGTATATGATACATGTGGAAATTCATGGCTAAAACAGAAATAATGAGTAGATATTGGATCACATGATTGTGAAAATGTATCATTGTGGTTGGTTGTGAAATTGTATCATTATTATTGGTTGTGAAAATATATCATGTGGTTGATTGGGGAAATACTCATTGTGATTGGTTGTGAGCATTACATGTCATATCATACTCATTCATGAAACATTAGTATTACGGTGGAAACACCTGAGTAATACCCTCCCCGAGAAGAAGATATTGTAACACCTTATAAAAACCTTTTTGAGGGATGTGCCAAAAATGAGATATGAGATATGTGGATTGTATATGGGTTGATGAACCCCTCATAGGTCCTATGTTGGGAGGCTTGCCTCCGTAGGTGTATACGGGGATTATATGGCGATCCTAGAGGTTGTGCGACAACCTCATGTATCATTATTATCATCACCGTGTACATTGCACTTACTTTATGGTGTTTATATTGTGTTGTATTATCATATTGACTTGTCATCTATGTAATTGTCTTATATTCTTTTACTTGTATTTAGTGATCTTGTATATGTATGTTTCCCCTTGTTCTACTTATATGTGATGTAATGCATATTCGTGTTCTGTCTTGACTCGAGCGATTTTTAGAGATTCTAAGGTAGCGGTTGGACATTTATACGTCTAGAGTTCACCTCTATCTTTCTATAGTAGTTATGTCTTTATTAGTATTCAGAGTCAGATATTATTCCCTTGTGGTTATTTTTCTGATGTATTTGACTCCTGAATTGTATTAGTAGTTCTTACACTATTGACACCTAATTTTGGGCATGATTGGTATTTTGGATAATTTCTTTCTAGATTATTATTACTTATATTGTTCGGCTTTGTTCTAGAAGCCTAACCTTGGGATATTTTTGTCTTTTCCTTTTTTGTATCAGTTTGGGTGATAGGCTTACTTGTCAAGGTATACCGCGACAAGTGCCATCATGACTCTCATTTTTGGGTTATGATAAATAGGTATCAGAGCTGCCAAGTTTCAGTAGTCTCAACGGTGTAAGAACGAGATGTCTAATGGAGTCTCACAAATCGGTACATAGACATCCATATCTATCTTCGAGAGGCTATAGGACATCTTTAGGAAACTTTCCTCATTTTATTCTTTATCATGTGAAGTTCTTTCATACCTTATGTTCAGAGTTATGTTTCTCTCTTTCTGCGTAAATGGTATTGCTTATACTACTATCAGTTGAGAGATTCTGTGAGAGATTTATGGAGATTGTTTATCAGTTGTAGGCCTATTGATGCTCCTGAGTTGTTATGGGATCATTTTCCTAATGCCTTTTTTAAGAGATTTGTGTCTTTCAATTTGAGAGATCGTATATGGGATGAGTTTGATCATTTGGAGAAGGGATCCATGATAGTTGTGGAGTATAAGGAATGATTTTATTCCCTATCTAGATATTCCTATGGCAGCATTTCCACCGAGTCTGAGAAGATTCAGAAGTTAGTGAAGAGTTTGGATGTCTCCCTTCATTTACATCTTAGATGGTTGTGTTTAGGGCTTCTTTTTAGAGTATTATGGATCATGCTAAGATGATAAGGGGTATTCTTAGTTTATCTTAGGGAGGCACCAAGAAGGTGCGGTGTTTTGGTGAGTTCAGGAGTCAGACTTCTCGAGGCAGATATTTTAGAGGTTCTCGTGGATACCATGGTAGGCCAGTGGAGGCTTTACAAAGTTCAGGTGGGGGATCTTCTAGTTCAGCAATTTAGGGTGGCCGTTCGGGCCCTGTTGTACCTTCTCATATTGAGATTGGTCATAGATAGGGGTGGGCATTCGGTTTGTTTGGTTTGATTGTTGAATATCAATTTGGTTTTTTGATTTTTGGATTGACGAAAATGAAAACCATAACCAAACTAAAATTATTTCGGTTTGATTCAATTTTTACAAATTTAGTTCGGTTATTTTGAATTTTTATTTTAATTTTAACGATTAAAGTAGTGAGCATTTAAAATTGGTGATTTTTCTAGAAAAATAATCTTTTTTCAAACTTTTTTTTATTTCCAAATATAATTAATTCAACATGCATGAAATAACCATAAATATCGACCTCATTGAGTCATTACTGTTGGTATGACGGTAGTGGCCGCACTCGACAGTGACTGCCACGATAGTGATGAACTGAGCAAATGACTGTCGACTTTCATTGGCAATGTTGAAATTTCAAATAAACTGACGAACTGAGGACAATTGAGCATTGCTGCAGCCTTCACGTTAATGTTAGGGGCTAAAGAAAAGCAGTATATTAGGATTTAAGGTTACTAAATGATTATAATTTATATATTTATATGTTATATCAGATTATATTATATTTTTAGTATATTTACATATATAATAATATATATATAAATTATAATATATTATTTATATAATTTTGGTGTTTCGATTTATCCAAATTTTTTCGAAAATCCAAACACCAAACCGTTTAACCAAATTTCTAAAATTTTAAATCAAAATCAATCCAAAAAACCAAAAACCAAACCAAAGTTAAATTTTGGTTCAGTTTTTAGTTTTTTGATTTAAAACAAAATATGCCCAGCCCTAGTCATAGAGGTTTCTATATGTGTGATAAGATTGGCCATATAGTCAGGGGCTATCCCCGTTGGGTGATTCGAGATACTTCTATTTCAGTTATGAGAGGTAAGGGTTCTCCGAGATGTGCGAGAGGTAAAGATAGTGGACCCTGTAGTGGTGGTCGTGGGGCCACCTCGATAGTTGGTGGTTGTCGACAGTGTTATGCTATACCAGCCAGACCTGAGGCAGAGGCTTCTGATGTTGTGATTATAGGTATCATTCCCATTTGTTTCAGACATGTATCTATATTATTTGAGCCCGAATTGACTTTCTCTTATGTGTCTGTATATTTTGCTTTGGGTTTTGATTCTATTAGTGAGCCTCTTGCTATGCCTATTCGTTTATCTACCCCGATAGGTTATTCTTTAGTGGTGGATTGGGTGTACCGATCTTGTGTTGTGACTTTTGTCGGGCGTGAGATTTTGGTAGATTTTCTTGTATTAGATATGGTTGATTTTTATGTTATTATGGGCATGGTTGGCTCCTTATCATGTTGTCTTAGATTATTTTTCCAAGACTGTGACCTTAGGTTTACTGGGTGTGCCAAGAATAGCTTGGAAGAGTGCAGTTCATTCAGTTTCTAAGAGGATTATATCTTATGTTTATGCTCATAAATTGGTTGAGAGGTGATGTTTATCTTAGTTGGCTTATTTTATGACACCGATGTTGTATCACCTCCTTTCTTAGATTTTGTTCGTGTTGTTCGTGAGTTTATAGATGTGTTTCCTACGGACTTGCATGGTATGTCCTTGGATCGAGATATTGATTTCACTATTAATGTTGAGCTAGGATCCAAACCCATTTCTGTTCCTCCTTATAGGATGGCCCTAACAGATTTAAAGAAACTGAATGATCAGTTACAGGAGTTATTGGATAAGGGATTTATCCAACCTAGTGTTTCACCTTGGGGTGTGCCTGTCTTCTTTGTGAAGAAAAATGATGGGTCTATGCTGGTATGTATTGATTATTGGTAGTTAAATAAGGTGACAATTAAGAATAAGTATCCTCTCCCTCATATTGATGATTTATTTGATCAGCTTCAGGGTGTTGCGGTATTTTTGAAGATTTATTTGAGGTTCGGTTATCACCAGTTAAGGATTAGAGCTTTGGATATTCCAAACACAGCTTTTTGGACTTGATATGATCATTATGAGTTCTTGGTCATGAACCAGGTGTTTCAATCGTATCTTGACTTCTTTGTTGTTGTTTTTATAGATGATATCTTGGTTTATTCCAAGAGTGAGGTTGAGCATGAGGAGTATTTGTGGATTGTACTTCAGAGATTAAGGGATGAGAAGTTGTATTCTAAGTTCTCTAAGTGTGAGTTTTGGTTAGAGTTTCTTTCTTTCTTGGTGACTAAGGAAGGTATTTTGGTTGATCTAGCCAAGGTTGTTGTGGCTCGTGATTGAGCTAGACCTTTTTCGCCCACCGATATTCAAAGTTTTATTAGCTTGGTAGGTTATTGTTGGCATTTTATTGAGGGTTTCTCTTCCATTGTAACTCTGTTGACCAAGTTGACCCAGAAGAAAATTTCTTTTTAGTGGTTCGATGCTTGTGAGGCGAGCTTTCAAAAGCTCAAGGATTTGTTGACTTCAACTCTTATATTGACTTTGCCTAAGAATGGCATGGGTTTTACCATCTTTTGTGATGCTTTATGTGTTGGGTTAGGTGCTATGTTGATGCAAAAGGGCAAGGTAATTACTTATGCATCTCGTTAGTTGAAGCCGAGTGAGAGGAATCCTACCTGTCATTTGGAGTTGTGTGCAATTGTGTTTGCCTTGAAGTTATAAAGGCACTACTTGTATAGAGTTCGTTGTGAGATCTTCTCAGATCATTGTAGCCTTCAGTGCTTCTTCACCCAATGAAATCTTAAAATGAGGAAATGTTATTGGCTTGAGTTGCTTAAGGATTATGACTTGACTATTCTCTATCATTTGAGCAAGGCAAATATATTTGTGGATGCCTTGAGCCTCGACTAGCATAGGTAGCTTGGCGCATCTTTTGACCCAGGAGAGTCTTTTGGTCTTAGAGGTTCAGTCTTTAGCTAACTAGATGGTTAGACTTGATATTTCGACACTTGATTGTATTTTGTCATTATGGAGGCTAGATCTTCTTTGATGGAGTAGATTTGAGCTCATAGTTTAACAATGTTGGATTGAGGTCGATTCAAGATATGGTATTGAGTGAGGGGGCTAAGAAATCCTCACTCAATTGAAATAGAGTTTTGAGGATTGGAGGTCGAGTTTGTATTCTGAGAGTGGGTGATTGGATTAGGTTGATCTTGGAAGACACCCATTATTCCAGATATTTCATCCATCCAGTTGTGACTAAAATGTATCGTGATTTGAGACAACACTACTGGTGCAGTGGTATGAGGAGATATGTAGTGGATTTATGTCTCATTGCCTATGTTGTTAGCAGGTGAACGTCGAGATTATGAGGCCTAGTGGGTTGCTTCAGAGATTACCCATTCCAGAGTAGAAGTGGGAACGGATCACCATGGACTTTGTGACTAGTTTGCCTTGTACATCTCATAGTTCTAATAGTGTTTAGGTTATCTTGGATCGATTAACCAAGTTAGCTCATTTTATTTCAATTTAGGTCTAATTCAGTGCTGATAGGTTAGCCCATATCTTCATTTGTGAGATTATGTGTCTACATGGTGTATCGGTGTTCATTATTTTAGATTGAGGTTCTGCATTCACATCTCACTTTTGGAAGATTTTTCAGGATGATTTGGGTACTCGATTGGATCTCAGTATAGTGTTTCACCGCCTAACTGATGGCCAGTCAGAGTGGACTATCCGAGTTTTGGAGGATATGCTTCGCGCATGCTTGATGTATTTTGGTGGCCAATGGGAACAACATTTGGCTTTAGCAGAGTTTGCATATAATAATATCTACTATTCTAGTATTGATATGGCTTATTTTGAGGCACTGTATGGTAACCGTTGTCGTTCCCCAGTAGGTTAGTTTGATGTTTTAGAGGTGAGACCTCGAGGTATGGACTTGCTTCATGAGTTTTTAGATAGAGTCCAGGTTATTCAAGATAGACTTAGAGCGACTCAGAGTAGGAAGAAGTGCTATGTTGATCATAGACTTCGTGCCTTGAGATTTGGTGTTAGTGATTGTGTTTTCCTTTGATTTTCACCCATGAAGGGTGTGATGAGGTTTGGAAAGAGGGGAAAGCTTAGCCCAAGGTATATTGGTCCATTTTTTATTCTTTGGACTGTTGGTGATGTGGCTTATAAGTTGTCTTTTCCCCCTGATCTATCAACTGTTCATCCAGTTTTTTATTTTTCTATTGTTCATCTCTATATTCCTGATGAGTCTCGTATCATTCGCTGGGATTCAATTTAGTTAGATGAGTTTTTGTTCTTTGTTGAGGAGCCAAATTCTATTTTGGCTAGGGATATTACACGGTTGTGCTCTAGAGTTATCCCTGTGGTTAAGGTTCAGTGGTGACATCGACTCATAGATGATGTTACTTGGGAGGTTCAGTCTGATATGCGTAGTTCCTATCCCTAGCTCTTTATTGATTCAGGTATTTCTTTACCTTAGTTCGAGGATGAACTAGATTTTAAGAGGTGGATAATGTAACGACAATTTTTTTTGATGAAGTATGTGAAATTTGTGATTTTGTGTGATTTGACTGTTTTTCCTCCTCGTAGTTGCATTATAGTATTTATGGAGTATGGGAGTGATTGTCATGTTTTTCAATGCATTTTGGTACCATTTATGTGATATTGTGGTTTTTGATGGCTTCGAGAGTCTTATAGTATTTCTGGAGTGTGGGAGTGATTGTCATGGTTTTCAATGCATTTTGGTACCATTTATGTGATATTGTGATTTTTGATGGCTTCGAGAGTCTTATTTTAGACTTATGGGGATATGTTTTGATCCGTGTGATAGATGGTTGAACGAACTGCGCCAGAAGCTCAGAAATATTGATTTTAGGATAAGTAGACCTTTAGTTCGGATCTCGGTGCACCCAAGATCATTTCAACCTATTGGTTAGAAAGTTGGAAACGTGAAAAATGGGTTTAGGACCTACAGCTGGTCGAAATGACCTAGGATAGAAAATCCAACTTTGCCAGTGGATCTAGAACGCCAATTTTAGGGTAGTATCATGTTTGGTGTGATTTTATGACTTTTAAATCTCATTTCGACCTTCGATTTGAAAATTTTCAATTTCGGGTTTAGGGGGTCAACTTTATGAAAATGATGTTTGAAAAACTGCAATTTTGGGTTTCGGGTTCAATTTTATGAAAACGATGTTTTTATAAAAATATGATATCGCCATCGCGTCTGAAATATCGAATTTAGTGTGGTTGCACAGTTCGTTTCCATATATCAGACTCTAAAAGAATCCTGGGCACCCCATCGAAGTCCACTTGGACTTGAAAAAATCTGCAATAGTGCACTTTTTCTGCTATAAAATGCATTTCCCCCTTTTTGGCCTATTTTGCTCATTTTTCATCTTGCCTCTTGGGAGTTAAATTGTAAAATAGTGTGGGAGCTTAAAAGTAAAGTTTGTGGGAGCTTGGGAAGCTGGATTAACACCTATTTCTTGATTTTATTACGAATTTAAGGTAAGAATTCACCCTTTCTTAGTAATTTCTTGATTAATTTCTCAAAACTCCAAAAATCCTAGGGCTTGGTTTTAAACCCCAGTTTCATTTCTTTTCACTTGAATAATATTTTTATCTTATAATTACTAGTTTTTCTTCAATTTAACCTTCAAAAACAACTCCGATTCTTGATTTTAACCCTGATTTCAAAGATTTTACCCAATAAAGCTTAAAAATGGGTTTTCTTCAATTTGAACTTCGTTTTTGACTCGATTTAACTTAGGTTTTTAGCTGTAGATTCCTAAAAATATGAGGAACATGTTTCTGAAGTAAAGTTCTGATTTTTCGCTTCTTTTTTGAAAACTCGTTCTGGGGGTCCGTTTTGACCCCAAATGAAAGTAGTCAATATGGGTGTCATTGATTTTGTTTTGGTGCGCTGATTCCATATTTGATTTTTTTAGTGGATTTCAAGATTATTCGTGAAAAATAAGGTCGTGGATTCGTAGTGTAGTAGACCAGTTTCAGCTTTTGAGGTAGGTTATGGCTTAACTCTTTCAAAATGGATTGGATAGTAAATGATAATACAAAATGCATGTTAAGGGTGTAAACTAATCATGAAAAATGACTATCTGTGTATTTTACCCATGTGGTGCCCTATATGTGATTTGATTATCAAAATTAAGATATTATGTGATGTGTGTGACTATATGGGATCCTATGTGATGTCGGTAGCCTTGAATACATGTGAATAATTATAGTGTTGTTGAAATGTCTAATGTGGAACCATTGGTATTATGATATATTCATACTTGTTGGTATATGAGACATGTGGAAATTCATGGATGAAATGGAAATAATGATCGAATATTGAGTCACACGTTGTAAAAATGTATCATTGTGGTTGGTTGTGAAAATGTATCATTGTGGTTGGTTGTAAAATGTATCATTGTGGAAATATATCATATGTTTGATTGTGAAAATACTCATTGTGATTGATTGTGAGCATTACATCTCATATTATATTCATTCATAAAACATTGGTACCACCATGGCAACACTTGAATAACATTGACAACACCTTTTTAAAACCCTCTCCGGGGGATGTGCCGGGGATAAGATATTGCAATATCTTATAAAACCCTTTCCAAAGTATATGCCAGAAAGGAGATATGTGATATTTGGATTGTATACGGATTGACGAACTCCCCATGGGTCATACATTGGGAGGCTTGCCTCCATAGGTGTATACGGGGATTGTGCGACAATCCTAGAGGTTGTGTGATGACCTCCTGCATCATCATCATCATATGCATTACATTTACTTTATGGTGTTTATATTGTGTTGTATTGTCATATTGACTTGTCATTTATGTAATTGCCTTATCTTCTTTTACTTGTATTTGGTGATTTTTGAATATACATGTTTCCCCTTGTTCTACTTATATATGATGTAATGCATATTCGTGTTCTGTCTTGGTGCTTATGTGATATATTAAAACTGTTAGTGCAAGTGGTGTAGGCTACTGTTGTGGGATATTTTCTAATTACATATGACGTGCCCTTAGTGTATATTTTGTATGCTTTATTTACTACTTTGCTTGGTCGACCTATGATACCTACTGAGTACAAGTGGACTGTACTCATGCGTACTGCGCCTTTTCGGTCCAGGTCCTAGCTCGAGTGTGCCCCAGCTTGCTTGACTCGGGCAATTGTTGGAGCTTCCAAGGTAGCAGTTGGACATTTATGTGTCCGAAGTTCACCTCTATCTTTCCATAGTAGTTATGTCTTTATTAGTATTCGGAAACAGATATTATTCCCTTGTGGTTATTTTTCTGATCTATTTGACTCCTGAATTGTATTAGTAGTTCTTACACTATTGACACCTAGTTTTGGGAATGATTGTTATTTTGGATAAGTTCTTTCGAACCCATCCTAAAGTGGTTTATGCTTGATCTAGGGGTCACACAAGCTTGTTCTTAGCTCTATTTAAATGCAAAAACACTCGGGACATTACAAAAAGCCCCCACAGGCTACCAAGGATAATATAAAACCCCACATAGGAAACAATGATATAATCAACTCAGGGTATTGAAAAAGTCCCCACAATTCCTATCACGTGCATCACAATAATAATAATAAGGACCAATTATGTAACGACTCGGGACTACCCCCTAGTCGTCACACGGTGCTTACAGTCTCAAAGGACTACAAGCTAACCCATGAGATGGTACCTACTGTGAGCACTGGATAACATGACCATAAATGGGAAAGAATACTAACATGCCATAAGGTTTTAATAACTGAATTTAAAATTGAAATATGAGTGTATAAAAACAACTGAATGAATTTGATAAAATAATGATAAACTGGATAACTAACTATAATGTCTGACTACTGAATACTGAATAACTGACTCTAATGTCTGAAAAGCCTCTAAAACTGACTAATTAAATATGAGTTGGTGGGACAGGCCCCCAACTAACTTTACTAACTATTGAAATGGAGATAAGAAGTAAAATAATATGTCCTCGAATGATGAGGACTCACCACTGCTACTATACTGTGGATAGCCTGAGAAGTGAAGTCTAAGCGTGGTCCAGGAACTGAGCGTCAGCACCTATGATATAATACATCATAGCACAAAAGAAAGGTATGCGATCAGTACTTTGAATGTACTGGTATGCTAAATGAGGTAGGTTGATAGACATGGTTTCATGAACATAACTAATAATTAACTTAATATGCATGTAAAACATGGAGTACTGAATAGAGAGCATGAAATCTGTAGGTACTGGGAATATATGGAAATTTGTAAATACTGAGTATGCATGAAAAATTTGTAATACTGAGGATGCATGACCAAGCATAAAACATGAACTGAGTAATATCTGTAAACTGAAATACTAAAATAACTAAAATCTGTATGCTTTGGTCAAACAACACTAAACTGAATAACTGAACTGGGACTATATCTGAGACTGTGAGAGGTATCATCTAATCAAAATTCCCCAATTTGAGCTAATCGGGGTCCAACTTGTAACCCTAGTTGGAAGGGTAATAATACCATGCCATGGGTACTAACAATGGCTGTGTGGATCCACAAAACTTATACAATGTCCAAGGGACTAAGGGTGTCAAGCCTGAACTAACAGGTGACCCTTGCAAGATAGCCAAGCCTTATCTGACGGGTAACTTCTCATATCCTACGCTGGCTACGTAGATCTGGAGTATAGGGACTGCTAATAATGACTCTTCCTATCTGACGGGGAAGCCGCTATCCGAACACTCCTCGGTGCTAAATCCTACTCCCAACTGAAAGACACTAAAATACTAGACTGTTCTGAGTTTAACTGACTGATTTTGACTATTCTGAAAATGCTCATAGTATGTTCTGAAGACTATTTTGTAATATACTGAGACTAGACTAAATAGACAACTATGGATTTTGGGTATTCAATACCCCCAAGACTCAAAACAATTATAATAAAATGACAATAAAACTTGGAGATCAAAACATGAAGGCTCTTATTAAATAAATCACTTATGTAGGCATTTTATCAAACATTTGTAGTTCAGGGTTTAAAACAATCATAGGAATGTCATGGAACTTGTAGGAATATCATGAATTCATCATAATAACATTAAATCATGGTTTAATTCAATAAATAATAATAATAAAACATGGAGGATTGAATATTAACAATAAGTTCATGGTAACATGGTATAGAATCAATAGTACATGAAGATTCATGGATGAAATCATAATTTAAAATCAAATATCTTGAAAAGACTAAAACTATAAATTTCAATAGGTTACTTGGACTCCATAGATGAAAGGAATCCATGGATGAACATCTAACATACCTTAACTGATGAATTTCCTTAAGTTCTTGAGGATTGGCCTTGAAATTGGAGAGCTAGGGTTCTTGATTTGGGAGAGAAAGCTTCTTGATTTGAGGGAAAAATTAAAATAATGAGTTTAAAAAGATTTTAGAGTTTAAAAGTATACCTGGGCGGATTAAAATTAGAGGAAAGGACTGTTTTACCCTTGGGTGAAACTTTTAATTTTCGTTGAATTTTTCCCGAAATGGGCACCTGGCACAACGTGGCGCTATCACGCCGTTTCATTGGAAAATGACAACTGGGAACTAGGAACTGGGATGACGGTGCGACGCGAAGAAATTGCGGTGCCCCTTTGATTCTGATTTTCACCATTGGCGCGACGCCCCATGATCGCGCTGCCTCACTGGAATCGGACAATTATGAACTAAGACTACAACGTGACATGCCACTATCATGGAGCAACACTGAAAATTGACAATTGCTATTTACACTGACTTCGTGATGCGCTAAGGGTCAAAATGACGGTGTTTAACGATTGAAACTTAAAATTTCCATAACTTCTTACCCGTTTATTAGATTTGGGCAAATTTTATATCATTAGAAAGCTAATTCAATTTCCTATACAATAGAAGACTCTAAACTGGAAAAATAATAAGTTTTTCTAAAATTTTATATACAAATACTCATGTATTGGGACTTAGAATACACTAAGAAAATGCGGGGTATTACAAATTAAGATACTAATAACGTCAGCATGATCCCTCCACGGGCATCACAGTGATAATAATCACCCTAATCAATAAATAGATCAACACAAGTCCCCACACGAGCATCACAATAATAATAATCAACCCTAATAATATAAACACCTTAAATTCACTCCCTGCATAGCATGCTTTACATGATAAGTTCCTATCATGACTCAAAACTAGAGGTCATGATAGAACCTACCCCATACAACCCTTGGTAGGTGAGCCCAATAGGTAATCCGCACCCCCCTACAATTGGTATCAAAGCCTTGTTAGTATATATATGGATTTACTTGAATAATTTATTAATTATGATTTATTTGATAAAACTAGATTCAGATATTCCTCAAAATATTATTTAAATGAATAACGTACAAAAATATAAAGAATTGAAGCAAATAATATTTGAAAAGCGTAAAGAATTAAAAATAAGGATAGAAAGACTATAACATAACATAATTGTCAGAGTTAGTAAAAACTCAATAAATGCACAAAAAGAAGAAATATCAAATTTAGAATCAACAATAGATAGTCTAGAATATACATACCAACATGATCTATTAACAATTAAATAAAAAATGAAGAAAGAAGAATTTATAATAGACGAAAAAATATATTAAAATCACGAAGGATTAAAAATAAAAATAGTATTTTCTAATTTAGGTAAAAGGTATAAGAAAATAGGTGACCATTTATATTTAATGTTGGTAAAAGAAGAATTAAAATTAGAAGATAAATTAACAGCTATGGTGAGAATAGAAAAAGAAAACGAAGAAATAGATAGAAAAAAGGAAATAGAAAAAATAAAACAACAAACTACAGAAAAAATACGAAAAATAGAAGAAACTAAAAATAGTAGGATTGCTGAATTAGAAAAAAAACTACAAATGCTAAAAGATTTGTATGAAAAAAGACAGAAAAAAAAGAAGAAAAAGATAAAGAACAAAAATTATTAAATTAGATAAATCAATTTAAAGAAAAATTAAAAATAAACAATAAAGAAATAGAAACAAAGGAATTAGAAATTAATACAATAGATGTTAAAGAAACAGATAATTATGATTCTGAAGATAGTTAAACATATACAAAAATCTTAACAAATACAAAAAATTTAGGAATCAATGGAAAACAAGAAGTAATTAATGAAGAAAATTTAGAAAATATAAACACGGAAATAAATACTCTTGATAAAAAAGAAGATGAAAATATAATACCTAGAACATCAGAAATAAGAAAACCTACATATCATAAGAATAAGTTTAAAAGATATAATCTAAAGAATGAATATGACAAATGGACACCAAAACAAATAGTTAATAAAAACTATAACTTTATAGACTCAGATTGTGTAATAGATACAGAAAAAATAATACAATTATGGATAGGATATATGACAAAACAATTGTTAGATAATAATATAAATGTAATAGATGCACCAGAATATATAGAAAGAACACTAATAGGAACAGTGAAATTATGGTTTTTAAATCTAACTGAAAATAGTAAAAGAGTATTAAGAACTGATAAACCCACAGAAGGAACATCATCAACAACTACAACTAAATTAACACCTATAGAATTATTAAGAAAATATGAAACAGCTATAAAAGATGAATTTAGTAGCATGACAACAACAGAAGAAGAACAAAATGAAGAGAAAGATACAAATAGGAATTTAATGTTAAAATTAGCAATATGTAATATGTGCTACATAAATGAATATACTTGCAGATTTAAAGAATATTATTATAAAGGAGCATATAATACAGAAGAAAGTAAGGAAATAAGAAAATTATATTTTAGTAAATTACCTGAACCATTTAGTTCAAAAATAATAAAGAATTGGGATGGAGCAAAAATAGTAGATACTCTAGGAGCAAGAACAAAATTTTTACAACAATGGTATTGAAATCTATGTGAAAAATATAGAGAAGAAATAAAAATGAAAAAAACATTAATAAGAAATTTAGCATGTTGCAAAGATAAAATAGCACCTCAATTTGGATACGAAGAAAGATATTATAAGAAAAGAAAAAGACATAAGAAATATAAGAAATACAAAAAATTAAAATATAAATACAAGAAACCAAGAAAAAGATATTATGTAAAAAATTATAAACATAAAAGACCATATAGGAAAAAGAAATCTATAAAGGAATGTACTTGTTATAATTGCGGAAAATTAGGACATCTGGCTAGAGATTGTAAGTTACCTAAAACCCAAAAATAAACAAATATCAGAAATAAAAATAGAAAATACAGAGTATATGCAGATAGATTATACAGATTACGAATTAGAAAGTGAAGACAATATATATGAAATTTCAGAGAATGAAACAGATAATGAAATAGAAGATAATGAAATAGATAGTGAACTAGACGAATTAAATGACTAAAGAAGATATATAAATAAACCAAATAACTGAAGAAGATATAAAAATAATAACAAAAGAAGAATATTTAAATGACGAAGGAACAAATTAAAAAATAATATTTGATAGCAATGTATTTGATGAAATAAAAGGAAAAGAGTTAGACTTAAGTGTAGAAAAATATTTAAAATACCAACAATAAAAAATATATTTACTAGGAAAAAGGAAGAATATTATGTAGTAAGCCAAAAAGAACATGTAATAGACTGCAGATATGCAAAAGGTAAAGCTAGTATACCACTAGTAACAAAAAAGGTTAATTAATAAAGAAATAAACGAT
>NC_061117.1:43870663-43872348 GCF_002878395.1 Capsicum annuum
AAATACCAACAATAAAAAATATATTTACTAGGAAAAAGGAAGAATATTATGTAGTAAGCCAAAAAGAACATGTAATAGACTGCAGATATGCAAAAGGTAAAGCTAGTATACCACTAGTAACAAAAAGGTTAATTAATAAAGAAATAAACGATATAAAAAGTAGAGGAGACCTAATAAAATATGTACACCTTGGAGGTACAGAGATATTGATAAAAGCATGTTTTAGAGAAGGAATAGATAAACCAATAGAACTATATTTAGCAGATGATAGGATTATAAGACCTATAGAAAAAAGTATAATAACTGCCATAAAAGGAAATTTAATATACCAAAAATTTAAATTTATAATAAGTGCAAATTATTCAGTCGCAATAATAGATAAAAATATAGATAAATCATTAGTATTATATTGGAAAATATCAGGAATAGAACTAACCCCAGAAAGTAAAATATTTACAGCAAGATGTAAAAATCTATATGTATTAACTACAAAACACAAAATAACAGGAAAAAATAAAATTAATAAAATACAAATAGAAAGTCCTTCTGAAAAATTCGTAAAAATAATTGATAATAATGATTATAGTTACAAAAATATAGACATAGAAGAAGATTTAGAAATAATAAATGATAGAATAAGTACAACAAAAAGAATAGCTTATGAAACACCAGAATCATCAAATTCATAAAAAAGAACAAGTTATGTAACAAGTTCAATAGTTAATTTAAATCAATATTACATAACAGGAACAATAAATGAAAAGGAATATTTAATACTCTTAAATACAGGACAAGAAGAAAATTATATAGCAAAGTATCTAGTAAAAAATGAGGAAATAAAAACTGATAATGATATATGCCCAGATCTACCAAGAAGTTTAATAAATATTAAAAATATAGCAGAAAAAGAAATAATAATAGGAGTTAGAAAAATGAAAATAGAATTTGAAATAAAGGAAGAAATGCAAAAAGCAGACATAATATTAGGAATTAAATGGCTAGATCAAGTAAAACCATACAATATAGAACATACACAATTATCTATAACATATAATAGAGAAAGATTATTCCTAAGAAGAGCTTTAACATGATATGAAAATATATGTATTAATGAAGATAGTAGTAGAAGGATATTACAGTAGATATTATACGCCTATGATAGATACAGGAGCAGAAGCTAATTTATGTAGATATAATTGTTTACCAGAAAGTAAATGGGATAAATTAAAAACCCCAATAATAGTTAAAGGATTTAATAACGAAGGAAGCTTAATTACTTATAAAGCTAAGAATGTAAAAACACAAGTATGGGATAAAATATTAACAATAGAAGAAATCTATAATTATGAGCTAACATCTAAAGATATACTTTTAGGAATGCCATTTTTAGACAAATTATACCCACATATAATAACTAGAATAGATTGGTGGTTTACAACACCATGTAAACAGAAAGTAAGAGCAAAAAGAGTTATTAATAAAATAAGAAAGAAAACTGATTGGATAAAAGGAAGTGAAAAAATTACATAAAAATTGGAAAATATAAAAAATACTGAAGATACAATAGAACTGGTCGTATTTTCAATAAATAAAAAGGAAATAACTATATTTTCAATAAATAAGATAGAAATAATTAAGAAAAAATTAGAACAATTATATAGTGAAGATCCATTAAAAGGATGGGC
>NC_061117.1:43872448-43872977 GCF_002878395.1 Capsicum annuum
TATTTTCAATAAATAAAAAGGAAATAACTATATTTTCAATAAATAAGATAGAAATAATTAAGAAAAAATTAGAACAATTATATAGTGAAGATCCATTAAAAGGATGGGAAAAAACATAAAATCACTATAAAAATTGAATTAATAGACAAATACAGCATAATAACCCAGAAACCATTAACATATAATTTTGATGATTGAAATGAATTTAAAATGCACATAGAAGAATTATTAGAAAAACAATATATACAAAAAATTAATAGTAAACATAATAGCCCAGCATTTATAGTAAACAGACATAGTTAACAAAAAAGAGGAAAAAGTAGGATGGTTATTGATTACAGAAATTTAAATGCAAAAACAATGACTTATAATTACCCAATACCAAACAAGATATTAAAAATAAAGCAAATACAAGGATATAATTATTTTAGTAAATTTGATTGTAAATCAGGATTTTACCATTTAAAGTTAGAAGAAGAATCTAAGGAATTAACCGCATTTACGGTACACAAGGATTTTATGAATGGAA